>NC_090870.1:2373185-2400685 GCF_036669935.1 Montipora foliosa | reverse complement strand
CAAATTTTATCACTTCATTTACCTGTACACAGTGACCAGGAAAGATTTTTCAGCAAAGATAAGAATGAAAGTACAGTTGATAAACAGAACAAAATAACAGACATTAGGTTGCAGGAATCTTTTCAAGATGACATGAGTGATCAAAATGGGAGAGAATTGTGTACAGAAATGCTTACAGAGATGGGTCTCACGCAGCAGCGCAAGAATGCTATCCAGGTGTTCACAGTAGGAACTGATAAAGTTATTACCTTATCAGAAGTATCTGGCATATTTGAAAACCATTTTAAGAGGCCAGACTTGTTGAAGTCTGTCTTGCAAACCCTCCAAGTGGCCGTAAGTGGCTTTAAAGGTGATGAATTGGCAAGAGTTGACATTCCTGGTGGATTGAGCTATAATGATCACTCAAGAGGAAATACCTTGTACATTGCAATGAAAGATGTGGCAAGAGTTCTTCAATACACTTCAGCTCTACTTGATATAAATCCACCTAATGTTACTTGGGTACAAGTGGCAGAATCCCATGTAGCTGCTTCCATGAAAGGGAACACAAGAGGGTTGGTATCCTCCACCTCATCATCGGATGATTCTGCGCATGTTTCTAAGGATGACATTGATGTTCAAGCTCATGTTGGGAAGAGCACCAAGTCAATTATTACCATGTCCGACACAAGTTCACAAACACATAACCTTGATAGTTCATCTGCAGTAGACGTGGTGAAGGCAGATGACAGTAACACAAGATGTACGATTCGCACTTGTTTGGTCAATGGTGAGGAGGTTGTCTGTATCCCTGATTTGCACAAAACTGTGATTGACTTGTTTGGACAAAGTGTTCAAGTTGGAAACTACATGAATCGCCTCAAAATTCCAACTCATCGGTTTTCAAGTAACTGCCTTAAGTATCTCAAAGCCCACAATATTCTGAGTTCCAAGGCAACCCTTTGTACATATATAACAAAGGCTGATGCAGAGAGACTTCTCAATATGTATCATCTGGGAAGTCATTATGATGATGGACAGGATGACAGTTTTCCAAGACTTGAGTGGAGTGAGCCAATCATTCTCGAAAATTCTGTAAATACTGGTAGATGCAATATGGGAGGATATCTCAACAACAGTGGATCGATTGACCATGAAGAAATTACTCAACCAAAATTAATAAAAATTCCCCTCTTCACTATAAACAATCAGGTTGTTATCTCAATGCCAGATGTCCATAAAGCTGTTCAACTAGTGAACGGCCAAAGTGTGCAGTTGCGTTACAACCTTGACAAGTTGTCAATTACTAAGTACAAATATTCCTACTCTGAAGTTCACCACCTCAAGATTCTAGGTCACCTTAACAGACCCAGCTCATGCACTTACATTACCAAAACAGATGTTGACAGGCTGCTTCAGTATTACATCACATGTACCCCTGAGAATGAACCTAGATTAAAATTAATTGAATGGCAACAACCTTTGACGGTAGAGAGGATCCCTAGGGTCGCAACACCTGATAGAAGGTCAAGTGCAGAGACAGAGGCCTTTGATATGGAAGCTAATGATGAAAATAATGCAGATGCTGCGGGGGTTGAAGACTATTCAATTTCTGATCTGTACAAGGTGTTTGTGGGCGATGACTTGGAGACCACAAGGAGGAATTCAAGTGACAATGAGGATAATCAGTGTGAAAAAACTGTGTATCCTCTGCCTTGTTCGTCTTCAGCATCTGAATCAATTCCAACAGTCTCCTCACCTTTGGATCCAAACATAACCACCTCTGTCAAAAGAAGTAACGAGACTTCAACCAGTGATAATCAGGTGAACTTTAGGGGTAATAGAGAGTCTTCCAGCCATCTGACAACTTCAGAGAAAACATGTGACCCCTGTGCTGTCAATCCATCAGCTGTCAATGTTGATCAAATGCAAGTTGTCACTTGCATCAGAACTGATTCCAGTTCAGAGAGAAGTGGAGTACTCTTTACTTCTGGAACTTCTTTTGGACAAATTCCTGTGGACAAGGGAGAGACAGATTTGCCCAGTGGAGTTGCAGCGTTCCCACCCTCCTCTTCTTTCACCACTGTTTCAACACACTCAAGTGGTATCAACTCGTGTGTTTCATCATTTGTCACCCAGTGTGGTACAACTTTTGTGAAAGATGGACAGATTCTGCCAACTTCCTTCAGTTTCACTAGCTGTGGTAAGCAATAATAGATGATAATTTTATCGTTCCAAGGGAAATTTATTTTGCATTTTGGGTTGCTTCAGTACATGTAACTCTGATCCAAGGGAGGGCTACTTAGACAGTGGTTTGATTTCTGAACCATGCGCAGTTCTCAGCTATGCATCACCGACTAAAAGTGTTTTTCATTTCTATATGAGCGACAGATTAAATCAAATTTTTTTCTAGAAGTTGAAGGCATTTCAAGGTTATTTTGAAATAAATATGCATTTTTCTCTATTTTGTTTCTTCACTATATATATCTGACAAAATAATGATTCAATGTTACCACATATCTGTTGTGAAAGGAACATCAGTAAAAGCTACTTTTAGCTCACACATGTCACATTTTTGTTATTGCCAAGTTTTGATGAAGAAACACACTGAAAGATATAATCTGTTCTGAAGTTTATATTTACATTTATTAAAATGAGCATTGCAGATTGACAGGATAGCTTGGATAGTAGGTTTGATTGGTCCCTATGGAAGATGTGTAATGAATTTCTTTAATTTTTCTTTCAATAGAAAGCTGTGCTTGTACGTCCAAAAGATCAAATGAACAACCTTGGCTGGAGCAGCAGGCCAAGAAGTATAGAGGTAGAGTACGCCTTGTCTTTGCTTTAAGAATATCCATAACAATGTACATAAAGATTCAAACAGTTTTTTCTATATTTTGGCCTCACAAAATTTGGGGTGAGATAATTAGGGCTTCCCTTCTCTTCCATCCCTGATACAAGATCTTTTACCGGTAATTGCTTTTCATATAAATAGGAACCCTTGCTATTCAGGTGAGAGAATGCCATGTAAGTAACGCATGGTAGCTGATCCGAAGTTCTTGTGATGGTAATAAGTTCTACTTTCTCAAACCCCTAATACACCTTGTTTACCCCCCAAAAGTTTTCATAGGCATTGTTTTCGATTTCTCTCTGGACATTTTCTTTTCCTAAGAGAAATTGCAAACAACTATTATGCAAAATTTTGTGGGGTAAACAAGAGGTAATTTTCGTAAGAAAAACGTGGCACTTATCCACGCTGTGAGGAGGAGGCAGACATGAACTAGGAAATGTCCTATTTCCGTAGTTCAGATATATGAACATGCCATACATTAACAAAGTCATTCATTTTTAACTTTATTTTGTCTTATGTCATCTGTAAGTTTCATAATCTCTAAAACAGCTGACCGGTATGGTCTGGATCACACTAGTGTGGGAGGTCTTGATTCAAACCTAGGCCAGATAAAACTCTCTGGGTCCCTTTTAACTGAGAAAGTACTTTAAATTAACAAATAAAGACGCCTTGCCTGTGATCTGTACTGTTGTAAAGCTCGCAGGAAGCGGATAGAGCAAGGAAGAAGTGTACGTGTTGAGGAAACTGTTTTCGTTACTTCTTGAGTATGATTGAGTACGATTATAATCCCGACTTTCAGCAGCATAAAAAACCAAGGGCTTGAGAGCTGATCTCTCAGTGACTTAAAGAAGAGTGGACTGAGTGGGGTTTTTGGGAATGCAGTTACTCTGAGAGGTTAAACACGTGTCATTTCCTTATTTCAAACGAAAGTAGACTGCTTTTCAGTGACTCCCAGGGGTTCCCCAGTGACGAGTAAAATACTCTGGCGTTAGACAGAGTAAAATGCTAAGTCAGGCCGGTTTGGGTGTCAAATTAATGTTTGCTAAAATACTCACTTGTAGCAGACGAGGAGGATGTTTTGAAGACGTTACAACGAAAAGAGACAGAAATGAGAATTTTATATGGTAAGGATAGTGAAGATCTGTTATGTTTGATTTGCAGAACTCGTCAATGTCTTTGCCGAAAAAGGACTGAAAGAAAGATACAAATTTTATAAGTAATGCTAAAAAATGGGGGAAAGAAAACAACAGCATGAAATTGAACATTTAGGGATAAAATCATTTCCTGTATAGTCTGAGCACGCAGGAAAAGGTCTTAAAATTGAAAAAAGAAAAACTTTTCAATTGCATCGACCGAAGTTTGTCGGCGATAAGTTAACCGCAAAGAAGAGTGCTATCCCCAACGCTGTGACGAATGGATACCAGAAACCATTTTGAGTTGAAAATTAAAAATAGAAACAACACTTAGCCAAATTCGGTGAAGTCCAAGTTGGGCAGCGTGCCTCATTGATGTGGCGGCTTCTCTACGTCATCACTCAGAAACGGAAAAATATAAAACTCTGGTAACCTTGGAAAAGAGCCATATTGTTTGACATTCCCCGTGGGCAAAAAATTGATGTCCATTGTCCATGCAGGATTTAAGCACGTAATATGATTGAGCTCCCTAGCGTGGATACCTCGAAAAGAGCGATAGAATTTACCTCGACCCTAAAATGGTCCAACCAAGCCTTTCACACTGCAAACAAAACAACTAACTGTTGAAGGTTTTCCTTTCAATTGAAAATTTTACTGGTGTTAACGGATCCGAGAGTAAACCAAAAGGGAAATCGAGCCCAAGCGATTTGACTGAATTTGAGCTTTTATCATGGGGCACAGTGTGACCCCATAAAAGTAGCTGATCAGCCAGTATCTTTGAGGATAATTAAAGTATCTTAAACAAAAGATGAAAATACATTGCATCTAGTGCCAAATTTATGTGGTAATTGAATAGCCCGTGCTTGTCCTAGAACTATTCATGTGGGACACACAATTTCAAATTTTCAGATGCATATCAGGAACAAATCAAACAGGGAAGGGATCAAAGGTTATCAATACAGCGAGAGTTAGATCAACTGAGAGGTGTGTGTATCATTTTTTTTTACGATGTATAACTTATAAGGGAACGTCAAGAAGCCCTGCTAATGGATTTTCTTTTTGCAGATTCTAACGCTGAACTCATAAAGAGCATCGAAAGGAAAGAGTTGGAAATGAAAATTTTGCATGGTAATAAAACAATTGATCTTCTTGTCTTAACCTCGCACTGTGCAATTGTCATACAACAAGCCTGAAAAAGTCAAGCGCTTTGCAACCAAGGTATCTACGATTTCGGAGCGAGTTGCGCTATGGAGCCACGCTGTATCATGGAGTTGTAACCCGGAGAATTTTTAGGTTTCCGTAGCGAACAATTTCTTACATTTTCTTGGCAATTGCGAGGAAATCATTCCTTTGTTTCATACCTATCAGTTGATAGCTGTCTCTGTTGGTAGTTTTTTCTCCTTCGCGTACAAAGGCGGAAGGCATGATTCACCTCCTCCCTTGCACCTAAAAAGGTTTCGAAGTCAGTTTCAAGAAAGCTCTATCGTAAAGTTTGTTCTAAGTTCCTCAAATATCACCAAGCTGATAAGCACCAAATGATAAGGTATCCGTGTAACGAACTGACTTAAAGGAGCATTAGAAATAAACATACAAGAGTTCAAAGAAACGAACGATTCCCTAACTTATTGATGTCTGTATCGATTTTTAGATTCATACCAGGTACAGATGGAGCTTGAAAGAAAAAAATGCGAAGAGTTGGAAAAAGAAGTCCTTCAGCTTAAAGGTGGGAACTGCTGAAGTCTTTCTCACTGATAATGGACAGTGTGCTTGGCCAATGTGCAATTTTAAACCCGTCTACGATTTTTCGGTTCTGTCACTTATACAGAATGTATTAAAGTACGCTCTGTGATAAAGAGTGGCGAAATTGAAATATTTCAAATCAAACACAACATACTGTTAAAAACCCAACGTATACCTCAGTCCAGAGAGTGGTTAGAGGCAGCGGTTAGAAACGAGATTTGAACCCAGAGCATCTACCGCCCTCGCAAGCTCAGGTCCAGTACTCGTACAAGAACCAGATTTTCGTACTGGGCATGCGCAAAATATTTGAAACAGACAGACATAGTATTAAAAGTGCGCTAGCTCGGAAAAATTTAGTAGCTCAAAGGCCCCTACGTCATAGTTCTAAACTAAAGTATCTTGAATGTTAACTTACTAACAATTGGCCTAAATAGAATGAACACCGATCGGGGGAAGTCAGAAATTGTTTACTTTCATTGTTTTGGCTGGATAGCAGAGTACTTTTCAGCTAATGATGAGTAATTAGACGAATCTTAACAGGAGCATTACTACCGGAGCACCCAGCGCCAAAAGAAGCGTACGAACAAATTCTCTCCAGATTTTCTTCTAATCCGTTTTCAGTTCTTGCGTTTGATTTTTGCGCTAACAGGTAAAATTGGAGTGAAGCAAGAACCTTTGTAGAGCCATATCTCGCAACCAGACCACCTCTTCCTTCGTTGTACATGAGGCATTCCCTCTTTGCCAGCCAAAAAGACGCCACCCACAAAGACCGAGATCCTCTGTACGGTGAATTACTGTAGTTGGTCCAGCTTCCATCCTGCAGATATTTTAACACTTGGCGGGGGAGGTCTTTCAGGCGCATCTACAGAAAGAAAAGGGAATGTCATGACATCATCAAACTGTAAAAAAAATGGACCCTGCAATCTTTCAGTTGGCGAGAGTTGAAAGTCAGAACACTAGGACTTTACCTTGACGCTTCATTGACGCTGCACAATGTTCACCGCTCCTCATGGCTGCTATAATGCTGTTGACAGTAGCACCTGGACCTGTCGCCTTTATTTAGGAACAAAACAATCGAGTTAATACCGGGAGGCACGGTGGCCTCATGGTTAGGGAGCTCGGGTCCTGGCCGAGGACATTGTGTTGTGTTCTTGGGCAAGGCACCCAGGTGCATAAATGGGTACCGGCGAATTTAATGTCAGGGGTAACCCTGCGATGGACTGGCATCCCATCCAGGGGGGAGTAGAAATACTCCTAGTCGCTGCATGCTACAGAAACCGGGATAAGCTCCGGCCTAATGGGCCACGTGGGTTGTTAGCAGACTTTTCCTTTTTTTTTTACCAATACAGAGAATAGAGACGTTCTCTAATTAGTGCGGTAATAATTATTCTGACCAACCGCCACAAGCAAAAACAGCGCACCAATCGGGAATTGCTTGCTTAAAAGGCGCGGAAAAACGTGCGTGTGCAGGTCGCGATTGGTTTTGGTGGCGCGAAATTTAGGGACGTACACATGACTGTTGTAATATCATATTGAGATACTTTAGAGAACTATTGCCTCCCCCCATTTAATAAATACGACACTTAACAGTTTGCCAAACCTGTGACGCTTGATCCTGGTAACCTGAAGTGTCCTCTGAAGGCCAAATAATACCGGTGGATTTTTCTACGAGTGTGAGGAGTTTATCAAAGTTTGTCTGCAAATTTGCTGCTTGTTCTTCATTGTGGAATAAAACCATCATCTTTAGCAACGAGCTTACATCTTCTGCATTGCAAAAAAACAAAATCTTTCATCGAGACTTGTTATTAACGCCTCAAAATATGAGGCTAGGAAAGAATAGATGAAAAACGTACCAGTCGACTTGTGCAAAGTTTGAATGATATCTGAAAGTGCTTTCATTAATGCAAGGTCTTCAAACCGGCTCCCTTCCTTCAAGCTGTACATCTTGCTTGCGGCTTTACGTCGATTTTTCGAAGACCTCCTGTTCAAATTTAATCAAAGTAGATTACGAAATGAAACCCATTTGTTGTATCATTACTACTTCATGAATGACAACCGGCAAAGGCAGACACCACTTCACCTATTTCGACGGAAATCACGTAGCTATTTCAGTGTCCTCGAAATGTAGAAAAAGTCGCGGAAAACAGGGGCGTCAGTCAATCTTTTTCGGAGGTCAACTCACAATCTTGGCGAAAAAAAGAACCGAAATACTGTTTCCTTACCCAGTTGATCTTGTTCCGCGTGAGCTGGCACTAGTCGCGTACTCCGAGGTATCTCCGACGCTGCTTGTGTCAGAGAAAAGATCTGTGTCGTCTCGTGCCAAACCACCCTCTTTGGAAAACAAAACAAAACAAAACATGCGTTATTGCCCTTTTCATAATTCTGCGGAATCTTACCTTCAAGCGCTGAGCACCAAAACTGCGTTTTGGCTTCCATCAATCAACCTTCCGAACATAGCCGGGAAGCCAGAAAGTGAATTGGAGTTTTTGTTTGGTTCACAGTTCGAACATCATTATATGTTTTTAGAAATTCTTCAGTAAAAAGATTCGTACAGATTCCATCGCTTTCCATCGGCGTCGAGTTGAATGTAGGAATGTACCTTGGGAACCAAAGATGCTGATTGGTGGATTACGTCACGCGTCAACTGATTTCGTCATCTGTGGTTGGCGTCGGAAGTTTGACTGATGGAGGCCAAAAGGCAGTTTGGCCGTTTGCGCTTGAAGATGAATTCCACAGAATTATGAAAATCGCAGTAAGTGGGATAACTGTCCAGAACAAACCTGAAAATAGCTTGAACACAGGAATAACGTACCTTAATAAGTGCTGTGAAGATAGTGATGACTGACTTTATTTTTCTTACAAGTTTAAACGACTATTGCATGACTCGCAAGACGACTTCCGCCGAACCGTCAGTCGCCAACATAATTTGTAGCCTTTTCAAGCCGTCAGTTAAAAAAAGATGCTCGAAATTAACCAATGAACACCCAGCCACCTTTGTTAGCATTCGGCGGCGTTCTTTGACGAACGACTCAGAAAACGGTAGGAGATTATTCTCTTGCCAATAAGTGGCCGGGTATTCAAAGATTTCCACTTCGGCACGTGCAGGCCAAACGCGTTTTGCTAAGCGCGTCCTTTACACTGGGTCAACCGATAGTTGTAACGAATGGAGGCAGATCAATAAAATTCATTGTTTATGGCGTACCTTGAAATTCTATACTCTGTCGCTCTTTCGTTTCTCTCACAACCTGAAGGCGCTTCGTGTATTTCTCAAACAACTCTTCCTGTTCTTCAATTGAGCTTATATGACGATGATAAGCTGTGACGAAATAATCACGTTGCTAGTATTAGTGGAAACTCATTTTAATATTTTCCCGAAATGATGTTATGCCTCAAAATATACCTATAAACAGCAACAGTCGTCATTTTTTCTAAATTCAAGTAGTGAGTATAATGACACAGAAAACGCGAACGAGTTGTTCATTGTAAAGAACTCTAACCCTTTCCTCGCTGATATGGGCAGCTCGTAACTATCTAAACCCGGCGCAAAGTTTAGAGTTTGTCAGATACTATCTGACAGGAAATAAATTAAACAGAGAAATGGCAAAGTAGTGGTAACATTGTGCGTAATGTTTGTTAAATCAACTCGATTAATTATTCCGGCAAGACAGTGTGAAATACTTCATTAATGTGTCAATTTATTTTTGTTTTTACAACTAATTGGGGACGAATCAAACAAGATAACGACACTTAAACAACAAAAAGACAAGACAAACATTGTAAACTTGAAGTTTCAAAGATACCTCGTTCACAAATGGTTTGCTCAGTCTTTGAGGCTAAGTTCGACTGCCCAGTGTCTCCGCCCCATTCCCCTTGCGACTTAATTGCTCGCTCTCGCGTTCTTCATACATTAATACACACCTTCGTCCAAAGCTCCCCTCAAATGTGTCTCAATTACATCCGTCCTGTCATGCTTGTACATCTGTTCAAAAGCAAAATAGCCTTAGTAAAAGTTTGATACGAAAATCAAATCACCCAAACCAAACCAGTGAGATCATTAGCATTCCATCAATAAAATATGGTTGCGGTTAGCTGAGATGGACTCCACAGACAGTAAAATGCTGAGGTTTCGAGAGTCGATCCTTCCAGCGAATGAGGGAACTGTCGGTTATGGGTATCCTGCGAGAAAGACCATAAAGGGAAAGGAGGTGCTGGAGAGAAAATGCAAAAAGGGCCAAGTTGTTTCCTTTTTCTTCAATGCCTAACAAATGCAGCCCGATTGTACTTTTATTTTGGTTGTCCCTGGTTTGTACATTGAAAGAACGTGCATTGCAATTGGTAGAGCCATCGTTACAAGAAACACGTGACTAGGTTTATTGTCAGACCTGTGAATGTTTGGTTATAATCTGAGGCTGTCACTTTAGTGAATGATTAAGTTCCATTTTACTTCCTAAATCCTGCAACGGCGTTGCTTCTTTGCTTAACGTATAACCTATCAAAGCCCTGACGCTAGCAAAGCGCTGAATACATTGGTTCAATAGCTTTTCGGAGGCCAATTTATTTTATTAACCCAGTTGAATTCTGTGAAGGATGTTGTAGATTGCACGATTAACTTACCAGTCTCAGAGCTTCTTCCCAATGCATCCCGTCTATAAGAACAGCAATTGCTTCCTCTGGATCCTAGAATGACAACGGAATTTATAAACACTAAAAGTCAACGACAACTTCTTCTTTCCCTATTGGTAAGCTTTTATATTTGTAGAGATGAGAAAATGACTTTCCTAACTTACTTTGGCATATTCCTCCAAGACTCTGGAAGCCTCAAGACACCATTTGTGTCCCTGTAAGTGACCTGTATCAGAACAAAAGTTAAGCTTGCAGAAAACCCTGGGTGCCTGAGCACATAAAGTACTCGAAATCGACTACATTTTCGTGCACGTCACTGCAAAGAGAAATATGAGGTAAACCAGACTTCTTTTCTTCTTCGGCAAAACAGTTGCCAAGGACTTCTCTTGATTGACTAGTCGGAATTATCATACGGCCCGTACGGCCCCGCGAACGCTTTCATTGCAAAACTATTAGGAAAATGCCCGTATGATGGCCGTACGCATTAGCGCGAGCAGGGCCGGAAAGAGCCGTACGGCTCTACTAGGAACACGTATTGCTCCGTGCAATGCAATTTAGGGGATTTCGTCGCTTTTAAACATCCAAGTAATTTAAAGCCAGAAAAGCAAATGCAAACAACATATTAGATCAATTTTCTGTGCAGAGTTTTGTCATTAGTTTGTCTCAAACTTCATCTTCTGAGTGCTCATAAATAGTGTTAAGAGCCCATATCATAAAAGGCTTATTGACTGAGTTTAGGTGGGGCCGGACAGGAAATTATTTGGCCATGACCTGGGGCCAAATATTTTCCCGTCCGGCCCTCCCACTCAGTCAATAATACATACGTCTCGAGAATCCACAGGTGCAGCAGAAGCCCATGACCAAGAGCGAGTAACTTCCATACTAAGCTTACGTCACGGCATTTTTACAGACCGATCTATTTTTAGACTTCCTTATCCGCAAAAAAAAAATACAAAGGCAGTTCCGGCTCGGTGACGTTATGGCGTAAAGTTAGTTTCCTGTGATTGATCTTCGGGCTCCGTAGGGATTCTCATTCGGGGGAAGTTCAATCTAAAATTAAATCGGTCTGTGAAAACGCCGTCACAGGAATGAGGGGCTGTTGCTGGATCCTAGTCATAAGCTCCTGGGTGTGGTTAGTGCCTCACTCGGACAAGTACCAAAATTATGTCTTTTGGCAGGGTTGTTATTCATACCTGCCACAGATCTGGCCAATGAAATGACTTGTTCATCTGTGTAACACAGTAAAGAAGTCATGCAAAAAACTTGTCTCCAGTTCCCACTCTTCTGGAATGAAGCCAGTGCGTGTTCGTGGGCCCCACAACAGGAAAATACTAAACAGAATGAGACGATTTCAATGAAATTACAAATGTAAGTAAACATTTTCAAGTCTACTATAAAACCAACATCAAAATGGGTATGAGTAGTTTACCTATCCCAGCTTCTTCGTGCTTGTTATTTTCGACAAGGTACTCTCCATAGGCAATCGACAGCTCCTGTGAGAACAAAATGCTTCGAGAAGAGTCCTAACAAGATACTTTCATGATTTCGTATTCAATGCCTACGTCTTCCTCGTCATTACGACCCACGGAGCGCTAGGGGCTCTTTGAAGGGTTTAAATGTACGATGACCACCCGTCAAGAAAATGCGAGACCACGCCATGCATTAACGTAACACAAGCCTCATAGGGAAAATGGATTGTGGTTGAAGCAGTACCGGCAAATGTTCCATCAAACAGCATGTCTAAGCTTAGGCGCGTGCGCTATGAAAGGTCACAGCTCGACATCACAGCAGATGCTTGGGTGTCGCTTAATTGAGAGTACCTTGTGTTGCTGAGTGGATTTTTGATAGAGTTTCAGCGCTTCCTTGAATAAACAGTGTTCCTTTACAAGTGAAACTAGCTCCTCAAAATGCTCATCGCCTGAAAAGGAAATTTTGCTATAAATCGCACTATGCGCATGCCCGGATGATTCGGAGCTGGTACAATGAATTTCCCGTATAAAAATTTAGTGAATAAAGCACCTATTTGCCTGGAAAATGACATACACAAGACTTAATGTCTTAATTTCAGCACCTTTCAATACACCTTACCAGAATGTTAAAAGATTACAGAGATTTAATTAACTCGAGCTAAGAATCTAGCAAGTTTTCTCTGCTTTCTTAGCCTTTGTTTTCTTTACTTTTGTCTTAACTCTTGTTTTCTTCGCGGTTTTACACGTTTTGCTACTTTTATACTACTAGGCTCTTACAACAGGAGAGACCCGTTATACATCCCTAGTCAAACATTCATGAGTTGACGTGCACCATACTTAAAATAAATAGTCTTTGGATATCTACCACTAGTTTATCTTCACTAGTTTATCCCGTCTTTTACACCTTATATAGCAATGAATAACCGACACATTCTGAATTGAAAAAAAGGAACTGAAACATCTGAAACTTACCGCACAAACTCAAATGTTTAATGGCCTTACTATAACGTCTCAGATACTTGTCAATTGAATATCTCTGGAAATTTGTTTCCATTTTGCGAAGGTTATTTAAAAATGGAAGATATTCTTTTGGGTCCTGAAAAAAAAAAATGTTCAAAGCATGTTAGGACGGGTTGGTACGATTCAGTTTGGTGTCCAGGTTGGTTTCCAGTCTTTCACGAGATTCCACAGACGCAGCTAAGCGATAGATCATATGAACGACTAATGAAAACGTCACGGTTCGACTCGCGTCCTGACCACAAGGATTTTTTTTGTACAGAATGTTTTCACTCACATGATCAGTAACCTTGTTTTTCCATCGAAACAAAAGAAAACGTTTGCCTGATAATAGTCTAAGAGCTCAATTCCCGGAGGATTAGTTGGGTATACAAACATGGCCGCCGTTCCATTGTTTACGAACACCAACATGGTTGCCGTGACGTCACGTGAAAACACTTTATATGTCTCCATGAGAGCGTGAGGACTAACTAATTCATACTTTCGTTTATAACCAACGTTCAATGCAAAATTATATTTATGTGCGGACGCAATTCAGTTTACCCTCACCTTCTGTGATTTTTCAGCCACCATAAGGACCAATTCAAAATCGTACATCCCGAGTGCTATATCGTACATTTGATTGACATCAACGAGAAGAAGCACATACTTGAGGGCTTCCTCTGACGTCACACATTCCGTATCGTTGGCGATTACAGGATTGGATGCTGAAATTAAAGCAATACAACATTGCAGTTATTTTCGCTGCCGTTTTCGTCCTGATCATGTCGGGTGCATTTTGAGGTACCTGGAACAGCACGAAAACTAGGAGTTCTTGTGGACACTTTTTTAATAATGAAAAATATACACAAAGTTGTTGGACGAAAGTGTGAGGAAATACATCACCCGTTGTCCTTTCGAGGGCAAAATTAGAAAGGTGGCTGAAGTCGGCATAGAAAATTTGGGCGAAGGGAAGGATTGTTAAATAAACTTGCAGCACTGGGGAAGGGAGAGGGTTGCTTCCACGGAAAGATAATACAATATTTATGATCACAGATTTCGTTGTAAAAAGTGACATTTACCCTTTAAATCTTTGATGATTGTCAAGACTTGTTCTAAAGCTGGGTCGGTTTTCCTCACGTACGTTGTTAATATAGACAGAAGATATCTGTGAAATCAATGAAACCAGTATTAAATATGGTCGATACCATACAACAAGGTCTAGAAAAGAGAAACTAGTAAGGTGTCTTGTAAGATGAACACGCAATAACTCACCTGTTATGTCCTGCGGTTTCCAGCTTAGTCCGTATGGCATCACACACTAGATCAACTTTGTTGCTATCAGAAGCTGACACATCACTGCTGGTTAAATAAATTGAAATAAGGTCTTAGTACTAAGTGCAACCTGGAACCCAAACTATCTCTCTTTCTTCCTTTGCCGTATCTGCGAGTGACCTCTACTGGTTGCAGCTAGCTACTTGACCATTGACATGATTAGTGCATAAAAAAAATGTTCTGAGCCAGGGAGGGGTAGAGCTCTAAAAGCGTGACTGTGGAAAGCCTACCTACCTACCCTGTGACCGGCTGCAGCCAGGGCCTTCTTCTTTTACGTCACGCAACTAAGAGAAGAGCCTGAGTTTGAGCTTGTGCTAAGTGAATGCTAATTAGCAGTACTTTCATAGAGATAGCTTTCATGATATAGAATGTTTTCAAGTGACGTAACGGCAGCCATGTTGGTGTCCCTAAACAAAGGAACGGAAGCCATGTTGGTGTCCCCAACTAAACCATCCGGAATTGAGCTCTATTATCGTACAAAAGTTATCTTTTGTTTCGGTGGGAAAACAAGGTTACTAATCACGTGAGTGAAAACTCTTCATACAAACGGCCGTGACATTTAATTCTTGGGTCTGTGTGCGATAAAAGCCGCGTTGTTTGCTGTGGTGCTGTTTTGTTCAAGTGTAACGATTCAAATGAAAGGAGCAAGCAAAACTTGAAAGAGCCTTTGTTTTTCTTTTTTCTTCACATTAATCGCGACTTTGTGCCCTGTTGTAAAAACAGCCAAAACAACAAAACATACGCTTTTCCTGTCCGTGAATAGTAATCAGCATACATTGTAGTAGTAACATCTTCCTCTCTTTAAACCAAATCAACAAAATAAATTAGTAAATTCACCAATAATAGGGGGGACGTTGGGATGTGTTCCTTGGAGCTTTAAGGCCCGTGCAAACGCTCGCAACAACACGCAACATTGTTGGGCTCAACAATGTTGTCTCTTGTTGCGCGATGTTAGCCGATGTGTGCAAACGCTCGCAACAAGTCACAACATGTTGGGTCTTTAGATGAGGATACAAAGGACTCTGGGACGTTTTCCATCTCCGACGCCATGTTGATTTCTTGTTCGCATGTATTTGTGTGGATACATGCGAACGAACGCAACATTGTTGGACCACGCTTCGATGATCGCGAAACAATAGAAATGTTGGCACTTGTTGGCTCTGAAGTTTGACCAGTTTCAAACTTCATCCAACAACTTCCAACAAGTCGCAACAACACGCAACAACACGCAACATGGTGTGCAAACGCTCTCAACATGTTGGGCCCAACAATGTTGCGAGCGTTTGCACGGGCCTTTAAATCAATTAAAGACAAATATAGAAAATAGATCAGTACGTTAAAGAAGAACACTGCTTCATCCAATTCTCTAACGGAAAGTTATAAGTAAAGAAATATTTAAGGAAAGAGAAGAGAAGATAAGAGAATTGCTCTTCAGGTCCCTGCAATGATTTCAGACAAAACCCATACTATTCCGCTAGCCTTCTTTGTGGCCAAATTAAATCGGAAAGAAAATACCCTTCTCCTTGTACCTCCCAAATTCAAACCGAACTATTCTTTCATTGTATATCAACTAATCACAGGACCCACGTCACTGGAAAGGAGCGAAAAGATAGTACACCTATATTTCTTGATTGAAATCTCAGATATGGCTCGGTTGTTCAAAACGTGGACAGATCTATGCACCGGATAAATCAGTGAACAATATATAACTCAATTGCTTTTGATAGAGTTAATCCGCAGAGTAGTAATTTCACTGGTGGATAGCCAACCATTTCCATTTTTGAACAATTAAGGTCAGGTAAATTAGCATGGATAGGGATATGAACTATTACAATCAACTGAGCTATCCACTATAAAAATTATCATCCAAAGGATATTGATCCATCCAGTGTGTAATTTGATAACTTCCGCGCATGACAATTTTGCACGAATGGTGCCAGCGGAGACAGTACGCGTTAAATTGATGGGCTAAGGTATCGAAAATCTTTTACTTCGCAAAAGAGCTTTTTAAAAAATAAGGTTGGTCTGAGAAAAACGATCCTGATCACAGACCCGTGGTAGCGGGCGCGATTATTTGAGCAAGATATGGCATCCTCAAGAATAACTTTCAGTTTTCGGAAAGACGAATTTCGATACATCTACAGCGCGAAACTTAAACGATAAGTTACGCATGGAAAATATTATACAAAGACCATAGAGGATACGTCGCGATAATCTATACGTCTTCTGTCAAATGAGTCAAGGGATGAGTCACAAATAGATTAAAATTGAGAAAGCTTTACCTACTTGAGGTCAGACAAGAAGAGGTTAATAAAGTTCACAGAATCCACTTGACTGATAAATGACTCCAAATTATCAAGGAACAGCTGACGAAAACAAATATTGCAAAAAAATCAACCAAACTTGACCCTCTCTGTTGTACTCCAAACGAGGGAAGAAAAGAGAGGGATATACGGCCATTTCGTCCCATCTTTAAGGTTCTATCTTTCCAATCCTTCAAGTTTCCTTTCGAATTTCGAGACAGTGTTGGTGACTTAACACAAAATCCTAGCGATTAAATCAAGCTCCCTGTTAACGGGTTACACTCACCTTAGAATTGTGGTCGTGTATCAAATTCAGGTTGATTCTATGTCTCCGCATAGCGATAAACGCATCCCGATAGTTAAGGCTAAAAAATAAACGAACAATGAGACCAGTAAACGGTGTTAAAGTGTTACTGCAACGGAGGAGGAAAAGGAATCCTGATTAATTAAAAGGTAAACTGTGAAATTCCTTTGAAGCACCGGTACTACTACAAATTCAGTCTGTATATCAAAGCACGCAAAAAACCGAATAGCTTTGCATTCACATCAGAGACGGCTCTTTTTTCTTCAGAAGAATTCCACTTGGCTCTCCCCTCCCCTCCCCTCCTCTGTCCCATCGCCTTCTTTGCCCTCCGCCCTCCGCTGACCTCTCCCTTTGTGGGTAGGACTTAAGACCTACTGCAGTTGTACAAAATTCGCGGGCTCGCTGTTACGTAACTGGATGACACCAATCAAAAATAAACTATCAATTTTCGCAATGCGAACAAAATTTTAAAAGGAACACACATGTCAGCTTACTCATCCAAACACTTTTGTAAATAGGACAGCACAAGCGATCGGGGATGTATGGTCTCCAAATTACCACGAGGCATCTGACAACAAAAAAACATACACAGATTCAATTACCGGGGAGCGAAAAGTACATGCTTAGCCTAGGGGTTTTTTTCTTACATTTTCAGGCGATTTGGACAAAAAGTATCACATTAAGCTTAAATGAGCTTGAATTATTATACCACTTTTGCTGGAACTACACGTGCCGCTCGCGCGGCGTGAATCTCGCTATTCCCAGTCAGTCGTCACCCCCAAAAGGGATAGCTTGGTCGCAGGCAAGCTTATTTTAAAATCATTTTTCAAAAAAACTTCAATAGATTGAAGGGCCGCATGCACCTATCCGAGAGAAGTTGTCAGAGCAGTCAAACGGATGCCTTTGTTCTACGTTGCCTAGTTTACAGAGTCAGGAGTGCAACAATTGATCTGTATAAATTGGCCTTTTACAAGTACTAGTGTGTTTGAAGATAAGAGCAGGGAAGCGCGAGGCGAGCGCTCCCCTCACGCAAAACGCACGATCCGCGACTGCTTTTCGGTTGAACCCATTCCTCTAGAAAACGCAAGATAATGAGGATTTAACGATGAAATGATATATGAAATGGATCATGTATGAACTGCGGATATGAAATCAAGTGAAGCTATGATTCTCACAGTTATGAACGCAATTTTTGCAATTGCGTAAAGAAGCCTGAAAGAGTCAGGACTTCAACGGGGTTGAAGGTCACAGGTTCAAACCCCGTTGAAGTCCTGAATTTTTCAGGCTTCTTTACGCAATTGCAAAAATTGCGTTCATAACTGCGAGGATCATAGCTTCACTTGATAATGAGGATTTGCTGTGAAGCCTGCATTGGAAATACCCAAACATGGTTTATCTGTGGAATAATTACCTGAAGCACAACCTTCGTGTCCTGTGTAACAGCTACAACTATTCGCGAACCTCTCTCAACACGTCGGATGTTTTCGTCTAACGGGTGTGATTTGTCTTCCAACAATACAGGTAAACCTGTATTTAAAACAAATTAAGGCCAATGAGATAAATTTATTTGGATTTTGTTGAACAAGGTCTTTGCAATCTCACCGCGAGTGTCCGGCAAGAGACTGATGCACCGCAGTGTATGCGCATGCGTCGTAAGTAGAACAAATTCATCATGAACTGCAAAGGAAGTACAGTTTGACGACACCTAAACAGGGAGGAAAAAACGCATGAACATAGCAAAATGAAAATACGCATACACTTATTACCAAATGGATGCTGTTGTGACACTGCAATTGTGGTTTTAAGTCACAGTATTCCGTGTTGCCTCGTTCTTTAGCTCAAAATAAAAAAATCTGAGCGAGGCAACAAGATATAATTCGCGAAAAAAAAAGAAGGAAATTAACACCGTGGTTTTGTTGGAAAAGATGTGAAAAGAGTGTGTGCGCATGCGTATGCGCATGTCAAGACTTTGAGGCGATGTAGTACAGTCATCGGCGGATTTGATTTGGAAAAAAAGGGACTAAGAGTTTGCCTTACAGGAGCAAATTGCAAAAGCCTACCTCTTTCCTATTAACATATAACCTTGAATGTTCAGTCAAACCTAAGGCAACTTCCTGGAAAGATGGACACGAAAAAGTTGTTATATCATGTCAGCTTTTTAGAAAATGGGTAAAAAGGTACTACACAGAAACACTTTGGTTCTAAGAAACTACAAATACATCTCACTAAAGAAGTTTGAGGGGTGCACTTTAAGTTCCTGCACATATTTTTTCTCATGTGATCTATGGCCTGAGTGCTTCATCATAGTTTGCACTTTATTTGTTGGAGTTTAACATTTAGTTAAGTGTGAGGACTATAAATTCAAGTGGAAAAAACAAGATGCTTGACTAGTATATGAGCAACACCGACTGATTGGCTCAGTAACTGAAGCATCCAACAAAAGATTAGGAGGTTGAGGGTTCAACCCTGGATATGCAAACACTCAAAGCCCTTAAATAGCTGAGTAGATAATGCTGCATTTGCCTTTCAAATTACTTCTGCAAATTAATAAACTTCCAAGTCTCCTCAGATAAGGAAAATGAACGACCCATCCACCTGACCACACTTTTTCCTCATCTACGTGGGACAATACACTGTAAAGGACTCCTGCAAAATTCACAAAGAGTACTGTAGGGGACACACTGATGTTGTGCTGTGGCTCAAGGTGAAAGTATTTTGAGGGGATCTTGAGTTCCACATGCAGAGTATTTCATCCAACACCTCAGTGCTAAACCAATAAGAAAGTTCAAGTCAACGTCAATCAAGCAGAAAATACCCTGGTCTTACTGGAGAATACAGGTAACCCCCTAAATTCACCAGTTAGTGCATGTGTAGTATCCAATAATGCACCTTAAGCAGTTACCTCATTTCCGACTAAAGCAATCTTCATTGTCTGACATGGTTGCAGAAAAGTGACTTCCTCACCAAAACTGTTTTCCCATGGCAATACACTTGCTTGATTTTCATCTCAAAGAAACAAAGAAGCGAGTAAGGCCATTAATTTTGAAGACAGCAAAGCAGCAGTGACATGGCTCAATAAGACTCGGATTCTACTCAGAGGGGTGGAAAAAGGATTAAAACCTCTTTTCTTGCTATTGATCTCTTTTACCAACCATTATTGGTCGGTACTGAGAGAGACACCACAAAAATACATTATTGAACTCACTTCAGGAATGTTTCTTTACTGAACTACTTACTGAGCATGAAAGGGAAAAAGTGTGTCAAAAATAAGACAAGACATCATTCCCAGTTTTGACCAACCCTTATAAATGTATTGCTAAAGACTATTGCTCAACAATACCTGAAATGTATCTTAGCAAAGTTCCACTTTGAAGTTGCACAAAAACTGAACCTGTATATGGGCTAACACACAAGCGGAGAACTGATTCTTCTGTTACAGTCTTATGCCTAGAGAAGAAAAGAAGCTGCTCATAAACATGTTGGGGTTTGGTCCCTAGATATGTCTTACGACCTGGACAAGAAGGTACACAGATATCAAGGACATTTGCACTGTAATAAAATAATAATATTATTATTACTGAAGTGATTAATCGAATGCAGATGCTTGAATTCTGAAGTGTCAAGGATGATGTCAAATCCTACAAACCCTATGCTGTGTAAAGTAATACTGAAGCAAGTATTTTGAAAATGGCTGAAACACAAGACAAGAATCACAAACATAATCTTCATACTTCATAATTATACGTGATAATTCCCTTTGCCTTTGTCCAGTAATAAATTATTATAATTTGGGCATCACAAACCTGATTTTTATCCTATTATTGTCTTTTTCTGTCTTTATTTCCAGTTCACACAATACATCTGTTCGCGTCATTTTATCATATCCCACTGTAATCAGGGTGTTATCTCTCCACCAAATCAGCTGACGCCAACACAGAGGACCTTTCCACACTGATGGGTGATCAGCAGTATCTAAACTGTCTCACACCAAGAAAAAAACATGGATCATGAATTGTTGCATCCTTTAGATTGTAACTAATGAAACACAAGTGGTAAACATGTAAACTATTTTGTAAAATTTGCTCTGAGATTTATTGACAGTGACTTGATTTGAGCATCACTATATTACCAGTAAGTTCCAACAAGTTCTGGTGCTTTTCCAGGTGGTTTGAACTCTTCTTTCACACCATTTTTTCCTAGTGACTTGAACAAAGCTACAGTCCCATTAGACAGCAAAACAGCCATGTTACTACAGGAGGGTGCTGGGCCAAAGCTGACCATAACTGCTGTTGATGAAAGCTCCACAAAGTGTGCAGACATAGGTGGAGGAACCACCATGTGTTTCATTGGAGTTAACAGAATCTTTGCTGAAACAACAAAGCGAAATCAACTCTACTCAGACTAACCTACTTAGTTTGCGGTCTGTCACTGTAAATACATTCCATATCCATGGGTCACGTACACGCAGAAAAATATAATTTTGATAAAATCTATGGGCACTTTGTATGATTTCTGTATTGCTACTCATAAACTGATATCAGTACTGTCTTCCCCAAAACAACCTTCCCAAGAACATGTAAGCTTGTGCTTAAGATCAACAATAATTTATTATTTTTGTTGATTTTGACACATTTCACTTGTGACTATGCATTTTAGACAAAACAAACTGTTTGTGTCATAAATGACCTCAAACCCCATAGATGTACACAGGACCACCAAAATTGATGCCATTTCTCTGTTTAGCAGCAACAAGATAGCTTGCGAATACAGCCGCCTCTCATCACTCACTGCTGCAAAGGAAGGAACGCATAACGTCCCCAGAGGTGATGAGCAATGAGAGGCAGCTGTACTTGCAGGCTAGTGCTAAGATGGCTACCGTGAAAACAGATACTTAAGGTTTTTCCACACAGAACTCCCACTCTCTAAATACAAAATTGTGAAATTATCATTGGAGTTATGGGTGCTTGTTTAGAAGCAGCAATTTAATGAAAGCCCAAAACATTGAAGCTTGAAAAGGTTTTGAATGCATGACCTCAGCATTACAGTGCAGGGCTCTACCAATCGAGCTATTAAGCCAACTGAGAGCTGGTTGCTTTGGCCATAAAGGATGGATACATGTATGTTATGCTTCAATTTTACATATTTGGTTCAAAATTTTTCACACCAGTTCAATAATTTTTTTATTTTTATGATAGTGAATATCAGACAAAGAAAAATCAAAATTAAACTGGTTTGAAACATTTCAACCAAGAAAAAGTCTGAGCCACAACAGATATTCATGAAGTACAGACTATTATAAAAGTCATACATTTGATCTGTCAGGATGGTGCTAAATCGTGAAAACACCATGACAGTTATGACTGCCACTTTAGTAACAGCAGAAGTGTATGACTTTCATATATTCTGTATTTCATGTACAACATTTTCATGTTAGATCATGTACACCAGTGAACAGAGTACATGTGTATGTAAGGTCTTAATATATTGTATAATCTCTCAATTAATTTGAAAATTATACCAATGTTTATTTTGCATATATAAAGTTAACCAACCTCCATCTATCACGGCTACCGTGGAGATGTTTTCTTCACATGCTCCTTCACTATGCATTGTGTTCCAGCACCAAGAATAATGATAGTAATGTCCTCCTGCAGTATCCAATAAAGTGGCTTAGGTATAGAAAGTTCATGTATAGAGGTGTATAATAACATTAAAGGCTCTCACAATCCCACAAATATTTACTTTTTAATTGTGAAATTATAATAAGATCTCTTTGGGAGGTCTTTCATTATCGGCTCATACTATGTAAAATAGAGTTAGAACCTCTGAAGATATTAGTTGATGTTCTATTTAATACTTTTAACAGAGGAGAACGTAGACTTTATCTTGGTAAACCACCTTATCCCACAAGCAAAGCTATATATTTATAGATGTAAATTAAATGGGTCTCACCCAGTAAATATTTACAGGTTTTGAAAGCAAAAATCAAAGTGGTATATAATATAGGAGTTGAATAAGGTAGATAACCATATTAAAAATAAGAAAAAATCAAAGCATATTTAATTAAGCATAGTTTAATGGTATATGCTACTCTAAGTCTTCTTTTTCTCCTGTTGATATTGTTGTTCTTGTGGTGTAATTTGTAAGCTATATTTTGGCAATAAATAACTTTTCTTTTTAAACATAAAAGGCTCTCATTGATTTTCTTACCAGTAGTCATTATGTGAAGAGTCAGGGGAGCTTCTGGATCCCATTCAAAGCAAGCAACTCTTTCTTTGAGTGAGGCTGGAAATTCAATTTGCTGCTTCAAGTACCAGTGGTAATTATTCACACTCCATAACTGAACTATGGACAATAATAATAATTTTTATGTAACACTAAAACAAAGTGCATTGTCAAATCAAGAGGCAAACTAGCTAGTGGGGAGATGTAAAACAGTATACTAGTTATTGTACACTTCTTACATGCTGTTACAAACAAAATTTTGTCCTACATTGTATCATTTGGAGAGGAGGAATTCTGTTTCAGAGAAGGGGTTTAAAAACCATTCAAGAATCCAAAAATCCCCTGTGCTGTTAATGTGACCACTGAGGACATTGAGCTTCATTGTTTTACATTTTTGTTGGCTTATTTAATATCTTTCTCTAAGATTTTAAATGTTGCTTATTTTTATTAAACAAACATCGGAAAGATGAAAAGTTCCAGCACTTCCACTTATTTCCAGAAATGCAAATAATATTACCGGTAGATGCCAAATGTTAAACGTGAAGCGTCCTCAGCATTTCCCACCTATTTCTAGCAATAAGATTAGGGTATTTTTAGGTCAGAGTAAATGGACTGTATTCATTAATGGTGGCCAAGAAATTACAGTATTCTTTTGTCTTTGTGCTAATCACCCTCACTAGCCTCAGTTTGGACAAAAAATTCTTCAGAATTTTGTTTGTGCTAATGAGGCTAGTAAGGATGATTAGCGTAAAGACAAAAGAATAATCACTTAGCCGCCATTTACAAATACGATCTATGCAGCAGTTGATTCTTACTTCAGGAGTAGCATTTCAGTTTGTGATGTTAATTGTCTGTATTCTGAGACATAAGTAAAGTTAAAATAAATTGAAGACAAAACCAAGGGGACACTTTGTGATGCTTATTGAAATCTGTGTGCATCTAATTAGATGCATTTCTGGAGGGGATGGACAATCTGCGAGTCAGGCAAGCCATGCAAATTTTGCATTTAAGTCTAAGCACCCATTTCAAATAGCGCTGATAAACAGTTATTAAGTCTAAGCAGCCATTTTAAAATGGTTAGCTTTCAATAACTTTGTGACTCGCACTCACTGACACCAATCCATTTTTTAGACCCAGGGTTCTCAATAAGTTTTGGAGTAGACGGCTTAAATATAAAAGTAGGCGGCGGGAGAAGCACTTTGTCATTGTTTATAGCAAGTTTATGACGGAAAAGTAGACGGTTGTAAATTTAAAGTAGCCGGTTTTTTAGCCGGCTGCCGGCACTTAATGAGAACCCTGTAGACCATAATGTTTTACCATAAGAATTTGGAATAAAATCCTGTGATGACTCTTCTGATGGCAACTCCTCTTCCCACACCGCTAAAACAGTTGAATCAATATTCCAAGCCACTTCCATAACCTTGAAAAAATAGATAACATCAAAACTCACTCCTGGATGTGGGTTATAATTACCACCTACAGAAAACAGCAGTTGACGAAAACTGCTCTAAGTTAGACCGTCTCTAAGTTAAAGTACCTTCACTTCCATCTTCTCGAATGGTAGTATAAATTCTCCATGTCTGAGGCCATTTCTTTCAAAGAATATTATCTCATGTCGGTGAGGTTTTCGTTGAGAGGAAGCAATCAAGCTACCTGATGGTCTTAAAAATTGAGTAAATAATATTATTGTGGAAAGTTGAGCTACACCATTTTAAAAAGCATTGTTACAATGTACTAGAATACAGACCCTGCATCATTCTGTAGACATATATTTGACAAAGTGATTGTGTACAGTAAATTAAGAATAGGGATGAAATATGTTTAAACAAATAAGTATTCTTGCCAGATTTACTCAAATATAGTCATCACTTGTAGTATTTCATACTATGCATAGTGCTTAGCTGCAGGAAACCAATCTGTGCTGTACTAGTACTCTTTGAACATAAGTACAACAGCCCTTACTTCCAGAACAATGCTTGCTCCAGACCATCAACAGTTTCACTGGTTGAGCAGAGAATTCCCTCTCGGTTCCACACTCGTAATGTTCTTGCACCTACAGTACCAAAAGGTCTCAGACCTTACATAACTCAATGAACATGGAAGCAAATTAAAAATATGATAATAAAATGATGAGCTTTCCAATGACAACCACTCATGGTTTTCATGGAATTGATGGGCTTATCCTTAAAAAGAAGCCAAAAAACATACCTTAATTAATCAGTTTCCCTTTGCTGAAAGAGTATGACATGTTCACAAACCTGTTTTTGGATGAACTGCACTAACAACAAAGAATTGTCCATCTCCACGCCAGCTTATTCTTGGCATCTTGTCATCCCACTCTGCCGCAGGCCTGGCAGTCTACATAACAACAATGACTTCCATCATTTCTCAATACATTAATTTTACTGAGTTACCTTTGTCATTTATCAATCTAATTTTGTATGTCAGCTCACTTACCTAAGTTTTGGTTGTATTAATGTTTAATAAGTTAAACATGGAGTGAAATATAAGCACAAGGAACGTTCGCTAGCTTTTCCTACATCTGGGTTGTGCAGGATTATCATGGTAGAAATTTCAAATAGTGATAAATTATGTTGTTCTTTTTTGTTTACTTGTTGTCTGCGATTATCACTTGCCCATGTGTAATATGATATGTATGTATGTATGCAGTCCTTATTATCTAGACTGTATTGATTTGCCCTGCAATAATAATAATAATAATAATTTCTTATTTCTGGAACCTTAATTAGTCCATCATACAAACTTACCACTTGTTGCAAACTAGCAGCTGTTGGTTTTCCCACTGAACCATGGAACTGCGTCTCCCTTTTGCCCCACCCAACAGTAATTGGCTTCTCTTTTGGAAAATACATTTTATCAAAAGTAAGAAACATAATTTTTCATCTTCACATATTTAGTGACAAGACAAAAATTTAAGACTTTGGTACCTTCTCCATACTCCTCTGAGTGATAGGAAAACTCACAAATTGGATCAAATTCTCTTGTCATCATTAAAAGTGTTTCCTCTCCTAAAAAGTGCAGTAAGCAAGCAATAATAAAATGAGTGACTGTCAGGCTGTTGACAAGTAACACAATATAACAACGGTCAATGGGAAATAGAGCTTCTTCATTAGTTTTTCCTTTTTACAATGTTATAATTCTCCCCTTAACATTGTGTTTGCAAGGCAATTTTCAAAGATACAGGTGGTCATTGGCTGGGACTTGGTTCAATAACTTAATGGCCAGTCTAGAAAGCAAACAGGTTGAAGGCTTACCTAACAATTTGTAAAGCTGAGGATATTACCCTTTTCGACCTTGGTGACAAATATATTTTTTACAGCAGCCACCTACCAATTCAATATTTTAATAAAAGTAAAGAAAAAACTACAGAAAATGTCTCAAAAACCTGTCACAAAAACAGCACGTTCCTGGTCTGGACTCCAAGCCATACATCTTAATCCACTATCCACACTGCCAACACATTCAAGCTATAAATGAATAATACCAAAATGACAATGCATCACAATACTAAACAATAATTAAAAAGCCTGGAAGGAACACAAGATCAAAAAAATGTGTCTTGCTTAATTTTGTCTAGCAATAATTGGTTACAACTTTCAGACATTCCAACTCTCCTGATTTGAACGGGAGTCTCCCACTCTCCCGATTTATCATGAAAAATTTTGAAAACAAGGAAACAAATTGCTTATCTTTTAAAGAATTTTTTGGCAATCTGTGTGTAAAATGTTACACTTCTGTATCTTATAATGTCTCATCCAGTCTTTTCGTTGAACACTCGTGTTGTGCAGACTCATACCGCTAGCAGTCTTACTCCATTTAGCAGCTCCAAAAATGGCGACAAGCATTGGTAAGAATAAAGGCCTCTTAAGAATACGACAAATATGCAGGAAATACCACTTGAGAGAATCCATGGAGGGCTTTTTGCTCTTTAACCCCCACCCCTTTCCTATGGAATTTCCTTTCCAAGCAGGGCTCGTGAGACTCTACCACCTCTTGGAATTTCCGTGATTTTCCAAAAGGCTTCCCTACCCCCTGTAAGCAAATTTTTCACACAAAAAACCAATCAAAAATAAAACACATGATTTGCTGTTCTAGTGTACATGTGTGTATTTTGCCACATAACTGAAGTATTAAAGTGAGAAGATCTCGAAAAAGCTAACCCTAACAAGAGGTATGACCCTACCCTCAATTTCCGCTAACTTGTACCCTGCCATTTGAAGACCAATGTGTAGAGAATATAAAATTTTAATTATATGCCATTATTAATCCCGTGAAGGGATATTGCTTACACAGTTTATAATAATGGTAATCGATAAAGAATGAAATTCGACTGTTAAACAAACATAGATTCAGTTGGGGAGCTGGTCATGACTTTTCACAAGTTGACCATTTTGTTGGTTTCCGCTCGTGAAAAACACCTTCGTGACAGGTTTGTACAAAGTCGTAACTATCCTGGAAACTATACGACAAACAATACTCATCAGGAATTGGTTTTGGTTACCTGAATCCGTTGAGAAAGTG
>NC_090870.1:2335685-2368185 GCF_036669935.1 Montipora foliosa | reverse complement strand
TGCATGTTATTTCCAAATTCAACATGGCAGAGGCAAGGTTAGATCTCGCTGGTTGTACTTGAATGTTCATTCAGTACCAGGAAATGTGAGAGACATGGAATGATCTGTTCAGTTTTGGCGATGGAAACTCTGCACGGTTGTGGGATACGGTGTTAAAATTTTTCTTCCCAGTCCTCCAAATTATGTCAGCAGATCACCTGGAAGCTGATAAGGAGTCAACAATTACAATTAGTAACTTGGTCTGTCTAATCATGACACTGGTGTGAGACATTCACAAACCCTTCTTTAGTGGACCCCTGGGAGTGAGGCTTAATAGATGTTACTCTGTCTAATGCAGACAACTTTACTTGTCAATGGGAGGATGGGGGGGAGGGGGGGGGGGGGCGGTGGGTTCAGGAGTCAATGGGTTAATAAGTGTCTTTTCTGGGGGCACCTGTAGATCATACTTGATATGTAAGATTGTGAACTGTAACAATGCCATTTGCACAGGAAAGCATAGTCTTCCATAAACTTGTTACCAAAGATGTTTGACTTTACTTAAGAGAAAATTCAAAACATCCCTTTTCCACACAAATTATGTAGTTAAAGACCAGAACAATAATTTCCTGCTCAAACACTTTTACTTAAATACAATAGAAACATCATTGCCAACTATAAAACGTTTGTAACTAAATTAAGTATCGATGTCAAGAGGAAATAAAGTAATAATAATTCTTATATTGTGTTGTATTGTATTGCACTGGGAAAAACGAATCAAGTAGAGAAAAGGTGATGGCTCATGTTTCTTTTAAAATGAATTTTAGACTTGCAAGACAACTTGTTGAAGACCTGTTTTAGGATTTTTCCATTGATTTTATGCCTTGGCAATTGTTAAACATGTGCTTAAATTTGTTTATTTTCTTAGAAATGGAAAATCTGACCAATCTGAGGGATCTTAATGTCATGAATAACATGCTTGAATGGTTACCTTGGCAACTTTGTCACTGCAAATCTCTTAAGATTCTCTCGTTTGATGGTAATTACATTGAGAAGATTCCTCATCAGTTAATACAGCATCAAGGACTGGTTGAAATTTCCGCAAGTAGAAATAAACTAAGATCCATACCTCAAGGTATCTACCTCCAGATTACTATGATACACTACAGTAACTATGTTTTTGCAAGTGAAATCATTATTACCATGAGACATTCTTAAAAATAGGTTCCATAGGAGTGCAACCATACTGCTGCAGCATTAATTTTGTATTTCATGATGTTTGTAACCCCCTAGCTTGCTACACAGGCATTTCAAAGTCTTGATATGCTAATTATTGGGCAAACAAGGAAAAAATTTTAGGCAAAGTGGAAGTTGAAACACAAGCAAAAAAAATTAAGGAAGAAGTATTAAAGAGAAGGGGAATATTTTGCCAACATTAATTTTCTGTTTTATTTTAAATTAACTTTTTGAAGCAAAATAAGTCCCTCCCTTTCACCACCATTTCTTTTTCATGTGCTGCAGGATTGCAAAAAAATGCATGTTACTGATGATATCACCAGTTATGTGGACAATTTTTACCGCCTACAATTCTGTGGTAAAAAAAATATGAAGCTGTTTAGTCAAATAATTTTGTTACATTACTTTTACGCTTTACCTAAATTAATTTTTTTAACAAGCACATATATTCGGTCTTTCTCTCCCTTGTCCTCTTTCCTGCCTTTCCAGTCACAAAGATATCTCACCCTTTGTTGCTTCCTTGTATTTCATCAGATGTGGATAAACTCTTGTCTCTTGAATCATTCATACTTGATCACAACACTGAACTTCATGTTTTGCCAGCAACGATTCTAAGAATGGAGCATTTGACAGTTCTTGGTTTAAGCATCAGGTGCGCACAATCCTTAGCACTCTTTACTGCCTCTATTGTTTTAAATGTAGTCAATTGTGACATGACATCACAGACCAATTTCTGTTCTGAGTGTGTGCCCTTGAAAAACACTTAACTCCACACCCTCCTGTTTGTGTGGAGGGTGTAAACTGCAGGTTGTGGGTTAGAGTTGCAGGTCACTGTCAGGTCACCAAAGCTGAAACAACCCAAAACTTTAATAATGCTAACATTGGGCCTAACGTTAGCATTACCTTTCAATATTTTCTTTTCGTTATATACAGCCCCAGTGCATTGCTTCACAGGCAAGAAAAAGATTCACGTGGTAAGTGGTTTTTTTTCATTGTTTTAACATTTCTATCTTCACATTTCATGAAAAACTCATTATGACTCTTCTCTCAACAGAATTACAGGAAGTTCTAAGTTTGACATATACTCTTGACAAAACAACCAATAGCATTCCCCCTCTGATAGAATTGTGCTTCAGAGCAATCTACCCTCTAGGTAAGAGATGAATCTGCTAAATGACAGGACTAAATCTAATAATTAGTCCCTCTGTGTTTGAGGCCTACTGCAGGAGAAGCTACATCTAGAGCTACCACCAGAAGGTTATTAAATAGTTGCAATCATCTTGCTTGTCTTTCATGGCTACCTAAATGGTAAAGACCATTTAAGAACTTTAGACAGGGTAGGTGAGTAGTATTCCAATGAGGTCAAGCCAATTCTGACAAAAAAACTCTCAAACCCCACCGTTTTAGGGAAGCTTGGTAGTAAGTAGGGTAGAATATTTCTTGGCTTTGGAACAGACTCTGCCGAGGAAGGGGATGTAAGTAAATTGCGAGCCAAAGAATGAAATGGGGAAGGGAATCTTAGGAAGCTTAAGTACGCCCGTTTTTGAGACGCAGACGGCAACCGGAAGTGAGCTGTTTTCCACATTTACATTGCTAAGTATCTTTTCTCCATTAGAGATGATTAATATAAAAATCTGGGAGACACCACTGTCCAGGCACGCGAAATTTTCTCTTCCGGTTGCCGTCCGCATCTTAAAAGCGTTGTCAGATTGTTGGCGCAAGAGGCATAAGCCGCGCGGAAAATGGGGAGGAGAGTCCTACCCATTCTCCCGGCTTCGCCGCTAGTTAATTTGCCTCTAGCGCCAACAATACCGTCAGCTACGCAGGCTTCGTGTTTCCTGAACTGGAATGAGTTTTCATCTTTACATCGATTTTGTTGTTGTTACAAGCCTTTCAAAGGTAGTACATTTAATTTCATATGCTAAAAATCATTTCAATCACCTCCTACGAAATATAACTTAAACTCGGAATTAGCCATCTCCGAACTGCTTGCTTCTTTGGCTTTTCGTTTAAAATACATATGACCATTTCCCCATAATCCATATCAAGTTTTCAGTTTTCTAAATTAACGACAATAGTAAATTCACAGCAAATTAGAGCAAGTTTCAATCGAGTGTCGTAAAATCAAAGCCAAAGTAGTTACTTTGGCCAATCAAAAAGGACGGAGGCAATCCAGTCAACCAATCAAAACTAGAAGTAACTACACGTAACCGACAGAAAGCGCGGGAAAAAGTGCACGCGCGAGTCACAATTGCTTTTGGTTTCACTTGTGATTGGTTGAGAAAGTGGTGCGACAACTTTGAACCAATCACTAAGTGAAGTAATGCAAAAACCAAAGCAATTCGCTAATTACTTTCGACATTCAATTGAAAACCACTCTAGGATTAGAGGTAGAGATTGGGTTGGTTGGTTAGCTGTATGAGAAGGTGCAGCGCAAACACATGGTCACTGCGGGTCATGCGTAGTTCGAATACCGTTCAAGCCTGGATTTTTCCAGGTTTTCTCCCAACTGCTAATTCTAGAATACCCGGCCAATAAAATCTGGAACTTAAAAAGCTTCTCTCGCAGTCATCTATTGTTCTGATTACAACGATTTTTATTTTCCAATTCTTCCGATTATACGATTGTTTGCGCCCGAGCAAAGACGACCCCTAATAACGAACACAACACAGAAGGCCACAGTAACACACGATTATTACTCCTTCTAAAAGAGTTGCGCCCGAACGAACCCAACACAAAAGAACTCATTGATTAATACTCGATTATTACTCGTTCTAAAATAATCGCTCCCGAATGAACACAGGGACTGCGTTAGCACTGGCTGTATACCCACTGAATTCCACTTAGCTTTCGACTACGAGAGTGTGGAACTGTGGGAGCAGTAGCTATACACTCGCTGAATTCCACTCAGTTTACGACTGCGGGAGTGCGGGATCAACAGTTTTATGCCGTGAAAAAATGGCCAGGTATTCTAGAATCGCTCTAAAGTTGCTTATCCAACCTCAGTTTTCTCTTCAACTTTCACCTCTTGTCTTTCAAATACAGGAAATTTCTTATATGCTGAAAATCATATTGCAATTTAGTAGACCTGCCTTTTATTGACCGGCCTTTTATTGCGCTTTTTAGTCAAGTCACTCTCTGACCAGAGCCTGTCGATTCTTCATCTTCCCAGTCACATGGCCAAGCTCCTCACCACACCCACTGGGCACTGTTTTGTATGCGACAGTCCTTACTTCACAGCGGCGTTCCATCTGAAAGAAAGCGCTGACACAGCATTGCGAATCGTCCAACCAAATTCGACCAACCTACTGAGAGTGCGCGATACACGATGGTTGTTTTATTTTTGTTGTTGCTCCAAGATCTGCTTAGATCAAGTGTGTAGCAGGCGCGATTCGCCTGACTAAATGCACGAAGTTTAACTTTGTCTTGATACTTGAACTATCGCGAACTAAGTAGGTTTATTAGTTCGCTTTTCTCGATGCTGTAAGACATGAATCTTGTCTACTCTGCACGGAAAGACTCGATGTGTATGAAGGTACGGGGGCCTTTGAGACTAGCTCAGACATCGTGGGCAGTTCACAGCAAGTCCGCTATCAATTGAGGGTGCACTCAATTTCCGCCAGGAGCTCATCAGGGCGTCTGATTTCCGGTTTTGCATGGCATGCAAAAGCGCGATCTTCCAAAGGAAAAATAAGCGGCAGCACTGCCAACTTTTTGGGGACGCAGTGACATAGAGAGAGAATCACATCCCAGTTCTTGACCTGGTTAAAATTCTTATGAAGCACGAAAAAGGAAATTATTGTAACATACACCAAACGCGGGCAAACTGTGGTTGAGTGTTACTTCTTATTGGCTGATCATGATGCCTGATGAAGAAAGAAACTGTGTGTCGGTGGGTGTTTGAATCACTTACGAATGCCATTTTAGTTTCTCGGTGTTGGTCTATGACGTTAGTTAAGGGCGGAGATAACTTGTGCTTCCTACGAGACCTAAAGCCGCCAATTCGAGGAAAAGGGGGGAAAACGAAAGACAGGGTTACAGGGGTTAAATATTATGAAAGACTTTCGGGTTTTCGATTTCCTGTTTTCTTCTTTCTTTTTGTATCAGCTCTGTGATGGCGCACCTGGACCATCTGACCTTAATCAACCTCGTTCCCAAGGTCTCTCTTCTCTGCAGAGAAGAGAGACCCTGGGAACGAGGTTGGGCCTTAATATGGTCAGATAGAGAGTCACGCCTTCCACGGTAATGTTGGACTCCTTCCATGCAAAAAAGTTACCTTAATTCGTTGTTAAAACGGAGGGAAAAATACGCAAAACAAAATCGAGCCAGGAGTTACGGTGCCTCGGCAATTGTATTTATAGCATACCCTCGGAAAACGCTAGCAGGCGTCAGTGTCTTCACATAAGGATTTAATTAAATCCTCAAGGCCACTTATCTGTGAAAAGAAGAACCTTTATAACTGAGAAATACCCAGTCACTTTGTTTGCATGAGAATGACATCTCAAGTGAAGCTATGATCCAACAGTCGATCCAACATCTGTTGTATTGTGACTCTCGTTCTTCAAAGAACGCCGCCGCAGGGTATTGTAATATATGCAGCATGCTGAGAGAGATAATTTACAGGAGAAAGATGCATTGTTCTTTTGAAGCCGATAGGCAGGCAGGTCAGCGAAAAGAGAAAATTGTGAGGGCTTAAGTATGCCTGACAACTAATAATAATACAACTAATATATATTACAAAACTTGATGAATGTAAAAGAGAAAACCAGCGAAGCAATTATGTACGATTCGCATAGTTTTCTATTTGTGCATCAAAAATTAGTGTCTTTGTCGCGCTTGACTTCACCTTGAAGCGCTGACCTCTTGTCAGTGCTACAGTAGCTTCATTCTTCGTTAAAGTGGATTCCTACTAAAAGCAAATCATGGCACGCTTTCCTTAAGCGTTGTCAAATTTCTAGTTCCTTTGTCTTGACATAGCATCCAAAGCAAACAGCAAACTGTTTATAAGCCGTTTCTTACGGTACCAACTTGTGGAGGCGGGTTCAACTTGTTTTATGTTTCCCAACAGAAAGCTTCTCTTCGCTGTTGTATCCACTGACTACAATCTTTGATGTCCTTAACTTGATCAAAGAACGCATTAGATGGCATACCATTGATCCCTTGTTCACCAAGAGACATACTCTTTCCACATTCTGGACAGATCAAAGAGCTTTCAACAAGGAACTTCTTAAGACACGCGTCGCAAAATTCATGTAAACAGTCGAGTATCTTGACACTGTTATTGTCTGCTTCCCTCTGGCAAAGTTTACACGATGACTGTTTGCTATAGTTCTTCAACTTTCTGGAGAGGACGTGGGACGAATCACGACTCATTTTGTATAAAAAGAAAACAGACAAGCTATTTGAAGGGAGGCTAGTAAATAGTTTTGATTTGAAACGGATAGCGTCGTTTGTGACTCGTGTTTCCTTTTCCATTTCATTGCGTCACATTGTTCTGTATTGTTTTACGATTACTAAACACGAATTGACGTTTTCAAACAAAAGGGAAATTAAGGAATTTGATAAAAATTAAAGGCGTTTCAGCCTCAAAAATTCCGGTATGGTTGGAGAATAATCAATTATCAACCCAAGCGCTATCTTTAATATTCAACAAATGGCCAACATCTACCGTTTCAAAAGTGATAAACGGAGTTGATGCTAAGAATATGATCTTAAGTGCTGTGTGTTGGCGAAAGTTCGTAACGGAAGCAATCCAAAAAAAGAGAGAATGACAGATGATTTAGCTTTCAAATGAGTGATGCAAGAAACAAGAATAAGTAATTGGACTTTGACATCCCAATTTGTATCACCTCATAGCACGTCCAGGTAAAATGAGCAAGTGATACGTTTTCCCTGCTGTGCCCTTTTCTGCTGATTCTCGGTCCGTGGCGAAGACCAATGTAATGTAGAAGATTACATACCCTCTCAGACTAAAACGATGCGACCACTCGTAACAGGCAGTGCATCTTACGGCTTACATTCACAATCGTTCCCGTAGCTTACGACAAAAAGATAACATATATAGAATAACGTAGAGTTTAAAACACTAATGCTAATGCTTTTACTAGGCTTAGGGAAATGACTACACGTTGCGTACAAGGAATGCGCTTATGGTAAAAAAAAAAAGGTTTGGCAAAAGACCTAACAAGAGTGGTTTCGGGAAATGAGCCAGCGTTCACTCCCGAAATCACGGCTGGACAATTTGGCTGGACGCATGAGGTGAGCCATTGTTAATCTCCGCCAATCAGAAACTCGCCTGCACAAATCGGTCTGGCATAAATTATATTTTTTGGCTGCAAAGGTATTCTTTGACCCGGCCGGTTCGAGGTTTACAGTGCTTTTAAGGTAGGAAACATCCACGATTTCGACAACGAAAAGTGTTCGAGAAGCTGGAGAATGGGGATTGTGTCGTTTTCCACCGCCTGAGTTCAGAAACTTCACTGATCTTCCAGTTGGAGCTAAGGTCAAAATACGGCTTTCAAATCCAATTGAAATTACAGCTGACTTTATTGCCGGGTGGCAGAACGAGGGGACCGATGAGCGCGACTGAGAGCTGAAGCGACCGAAGATTTTGCTGATGATTCACCGGTTGAATTCAAACTCACATAACTCATTTAACCCCAAAATCAAGCTCTCATCATCTGGAAACTTCGCACAGACGTTTTAAGCAAAGTTATGTAATAACTGATTTGTTAAATGAGTGTTTTGGAATGTCTAATGAGGCCCTGCCAGGAAAGGGGGGGGGGGGGGGGGAATGTCGCTTGTCGCTTGTCTGAATCCACGTTGCTGTGACCGTTGCTGTCGGAAATTTAAAGAAAGGATGTCGTTTGTGGCGATTTCACTTTAAGTACTGTCGCTACTTTTTAGCCATGTCGCTTTGACAGAGCCTCTAATGCTATTTCCCCGCAACTATTAACTTCGCATAAATTATATTTGAATTGACGTCACAGACACAACCTATCGCTCACGCGTCCAGCCCGTCTCTTCTCGGGGAGGCCGCGGATACCCGAACTCGAGTGAGCGGCGGGTATCGAGCCTAAGTTGTGAAAGAGACCATTTTTTCAAAGTGATTCGAAGCTGCAACTCCATAACTATTGCAGTACACGACAAAACACATTGCTTTCCCGACTCAAAAAGTGAAATTCGACAAAATCGCATACAGTGTTAAATCATCGTCACTAACAAGGGAGAAGTTTAAATCAACTGACTTCTCCACGTGCAGCCAGACTACCTAAGAACAAGACCATCACGTGGACCAGTTTAAGGGGCAACGCTGCATTATTTCTGAAACGAGGTTACAAACGCGACTTTGTTGCTAAACAAATACAACGCGCCACAGACCATAATTCCCCGCATACATACCCTACAACCTAAACAGATAAACCTGAACGCATACCTTTCATAACGACTTATAATCCATCACTTCCTTCCATCTTCAATGTAATAAAAAATCACTACGATCTACTTCTTTCTTCTAACCGCCGGAAAAATGCTTTCCTACATCTACCTGTTGTGGCTTTCAGACGCTCTCCTAACCTTCGAGACCTGCTGGTAACAGCTCAACTGCCCCCTAAGGGCCTCTTTACACGAGCCCGGGTTGGACACCGACCCGGGTCAGTTCAGCGTCGAATATTACGTTTACATGAGCCCGGGCTGGGTGAGGGTTGGGTAATTCTCTGCTGACCCGGGTCAGTTCCCTTTCGCTGGGTTGAAAGGGCTGGTGACTACTTGTCAGTGAGGAAAATGGCGGACGAACCATGCAATCATAACAATCATCAATTTGTGTTAACGTTATCAGCCATTTTGGTACAGGCTGCGCATGGGCGAGAACGCTGAACCGCAAAAAAAGTGATGTTCAAACAATCCCGGGTCAGATACGCTAGTGTTTACATGAAGAAATTGAAGAAATTTCAACCTTTCTAGCCGGGTCAACCCGAGTCTTGAGAAGGGTTACCCGGCAAGGGGGGCTGACCCGGTTTGACTACTGTTTTCATGTAAACGCGTATAAACATTTGACTGCAAAAGGGTTCCCCGCCGCGGTGATTCAACCCGGGGTAAAAAACAACCCGGGCTCGTGTACTTCCTTCCGATTCTTTTCACTGTGGCAAAAAGTGCGCTACGTTTTTTAAAATTGTGTTATTTATTTGCCACACAAAACAAAAATACAAAAGAAAACATAAGACTTGTTAAAAAAAGGGAGTGGCGAGGAGACCTAAAAGAAACTATAGAAGCTTATGAAAATTAGGCCTCCTCGAACTACGGGTTTCAGTTGTTTCAAGTAAGAAGTGGCGTTTGGTCTAAGATATGGAAACGACTGAAGATCATCATTCCTAATTACTTATTAATTTGGTCTTCAATATTTTTTTAAAAGAGGAAAGGGATCGAGAGTTGGTGACCTCGTTTTCAAGCGAACTAAAAAACTTGGGTTCTTGGAAAAAAACTGAGCTTAAGCCCGGTTTACACTACAGAAAATTTTTGGCACGGTTCATGTGAAATTGGCACGGGTGCCAAAAACGAGCTCAGCAAACTTTGTTTACACTAAACCATGTTTACCGTACCAAAAATACCGTACCAAAATTTTTGGGCCCACGTAACTTCTGTTGGAGACATGCGCAGTTCAACTATAATCAAGAACGTCCGCGTGATTTTGATGGGGAATGAGCCGCCATCTTGTGCGCAAAAAAACGCTAGCCTATATGAATTAAGGGCTCAGCCTTGGCCCGTTAAAGTGTTTACGCTACTTGTTCTATCTGAACCGTACCGCTTTTCTCAGCACCCGTACCATTTTCACCCGTGCTCGGACTACCTCGCCGAAGGTCCCAGCACGGGTAAAAAATTTGGTTCGGCACGGATGAAATTTGGTACGGACAGGTTGTTTACACTGCAAATTTTATCCGAGCCGAACCCTTTTTTTGCAACCTGTGCCAATTTCACCCGAGCCGTGCCAAAAATGTTCTGTAGTGTAAACCGAGCTAAAATCAGCTAATGACCTGTAATGAGCTAAAATAAAAGATAATTTGCAGCTCTGAGTGCACTGCAGCATGTTTGCAGTACAAAGGTTAAAAACATTCCACTCTGCACTTTGAACCAATAAAAACCTCGTTGCTGAGCAAGGTGAACATTTTCATTGTGCACTCTGAACCAAAAAAAACATTGTGGGAAGAATAACTTATTTATAATGTTCTCTTCATTTTTTCCTGCTCTACTTAAGATTTTATTGTTGCCAAGCAAAGCCTTGATATTTGTACATTTTCAATTAAGCTTTAAAACAAAGGAAAACCTTCCAAGGATCTTTTCGCAGTTTATTTCTGCCTTTCAAGGCTAAGTGTGTAATTGCTGTCGTCACTATGGGCTGTCCTGTAATTGGACTAAAGCTAGTGTATTTTTTCTATCCAATTTTTCGTCAGGTACGGTTAAATACAAGCTATAAAGAAAAAAACAAATGTAACGGATATGAAACATACAAGATTACAGAAAAACAGTGTGTGTTATATCAATTCGTGTCTTATGTGTCATATCCGTTACCTTTGTTTGCTCTTTATAGTTTGTATTTTGAATTGTAACGGTAAAATAAATTACTCCCTGAGGAACTCAGGCCTTGCTTCACGAAATATCGGATAGGAAAAATATACTAGCCTCAGCCGTACAACCAGCCTTGCTCATGATTATTCGAGTACAGTGTGGGCAGATTTGTAATTCGGCAATTCTTTAGACAATAGGTCACACAACATGATGTCACACAACAATTCGCACAAATCACGTCACGTGGTCAGCGCTGGTACCACCCAACTAACTTACTGATTTCATAACTAAACACAAAAAACGATAAGAGTGCGCCTCTCGTTTATTGGTCCAAAGAGCGACAATAATCACGTCAGAAGCAACAGTACCCAAAAATAAATTGACGGTAATTTGTTAGACGGCTTCAAATAACAATAAATAAACTTCATACCCCAAAATTCTCCAAGTAGTTTAACTTGAACCATCAATTTTCAAACACTAGTAAATATTACACATTTCATTCGTACATACGATATGCACGGAACTAAAAATAGACACTGCAAATGATAGGAGGCCGAGGAAAAAGTAGAAAGAAATCGTGGCAACCAAACGAGACGCAATTTTCATAGACCTTATTCCCCGGAAACATAAGATAGGACGTTGAAAATGTAAAACATTTCACAGACGAGCGCCACTCTTTTCCTTGAGTACATTGTCTATAATTCGTCTTTCAGCAGCTCTCCGTATTTGGTGACACGACTTCCAGCAAAGTCCCGATAATGTCTGACAAGCTCGTCAACTTCTAAAAATCCATCCTGTATAAAGAAATGGTAGAAATGCTCAATATCGATACTCTTATTCAAGACTGAAGACATGAAACTCGTTTTGTGCTGTAAACTTCCTCTGAAAAGACTGCCGACAACTACCCCATTTACAATATATATTTATTTATATTTTCTAACTTTTTCATTGAAATCTTAATTTGCTTGTTATCCGTGCTCCCAACAATACTAACAATCAAACACAAGGCATTTTGTAATTACTCAGACACATGTTGACGTCTTTTTATTAAGGGATAATGAAAAAAGACAGGTGCCAATCAAACCCGAGATTACTAACCTTATTATCGTCGCCAAGTTTCATCATATGATCGACTTCATACTGAACAGGGTCCCTTTCTGTCGCTGGAAGAGTCCATTTTTGGATTTCTTTCTAATACAGGACACAAAAGAGAGATCAGCAAGGAGTTTTCTTGTGTTCAGCCCGACCTAAAAGGGTCCTTAACTTGCACAAACGTCAGCCTGAAGATGAAGAGGGCCCAACTGCCCCTGCATTAAGAAGGTGGAAAGGGGGGGAGGGGAGAGGTAGGGCGGTTTAGTAGGCCATTTGCTATGTTAATTTTAGCATTGGTTCTCAACAAGAATCTGTGCTATCATGTGCAGAAAACTTTTTAGGTACTAAAATTCCCGGCACAATACTCGGATGTTATTTTCCTTTTCTTTCTCTTGAGTAACATGTGTGAACTCCAACTTTTTACTGAAACGAGAGAATTGCTTTCGTAAGATCTTTGAAAAATCGGGTCCCGAGGACGAACATGAGGTAAGTGCAAGTTCGGGAGGAGGTCCGAGTGGACTCTCTCAGTTCACGCTCGGTTCACCTTGAATATCCTTCCATAGAAAAACGTACCCGATCAAGGAAGCCGTCACGGTCCCTATCTAGCTCTTGGGTAAATGTCCTCGTGAAACTTTTGAGCTTAACTTCATTCGTCTCAGGTTCATTCCCTATTGAAATAAAAACAAAAACGTCTTATTTGACCATTTGAGGGTACACTGCACTCAGATCCGGATTACGGCATCTCAAGCCACTTGTAAATATTCAGTTTTTACGACTCCTGTTGCAATTGGCCATGTCTTTGTACCACATTTATCAGCGCTGAACAAGATTCAATTATATTTAAACAACATAACAATCTGCCGTCAGTAAGGTACATGTAGAAAACGAAACTTAAATTCTTTGGCCGGTCAGCAAGTTGTGTAATCCTGCACGGGAGCTTGAAGAATCAAAGAGGATTAAACAGTAAGGGAATATATTACCTTAAGCCAATATTTTGAAAGGCACTACCTTTATCCCATCAGGGTTTTACAAGCAATGACAAGGTTAACTGAACGTTACAATTTTGAATAGGAATAAAATATAGCTCACTCACTCACTCACTCCCTCACTCACTTGGTCGCCCGAAGGCAGGCAACCACTACTTCATTCCGCAGCCTCTTATTAGCCATCAGTGCAGCAATCTCACTTGCTTCGAATGCCCCAGTATCCCTCTTAAGACTGTCAATATAGGTAGTTCTCGGCCGGTCTTCCTCTCCCACGATGACCATGTGTGGGCTCCCAAAGGACTAATTTCTGCGGGGGGCTTAGCTCTGGATGGCGAAAACAGTGTCGCGCTAGTTGTAGTCTACGGGAGGCGATTTTGTTGCTGACTGCTGGTAGTTTTCCGTACAGTGTGTTGCCCCGTTTCCGGCCGGTACCAGTTTCCGGCCAAAAAAAGGTAAAGTCGGTTATTTTCGGTGGGATTTCAACTCTTCGTCCACCGAAGCGATCCGTCGGAAAAAAACGAACATCTCAGTCCGCTATCAACTGATGGTTTAGGCGGGCTTTTTGGTTGAGAAACGAGCGAACAAGAAGGGATTTTGTTCTGGTGAGTAAAATCTTACCGGCTAATTTTTGGCCTTTTCACTGCACAGCGAAGCTACCGTACGTAAATAAATAACTCGTTTAATAGGAAATAGTTCACGGAGCTTGATAATGTTTTGAAAGAATTTACATTGAAGATGGAAGTAATTAAGGGACCTGTCATCATAAGCTAGAACTTAGCTGTTTGCAAACGTCAGAAGTCTAAATCCTAGCTAAGATTTTCGCATACTACGCCAGTTTCCGGCCACTAATCTGCACTCAGATAGATTGTTTAAAACTTATTTGAATTAATGAAATTTTATAACTTACTACTCGAGAATGAAATGTACATAGCTCAAGCAAGCTTGGCGTAATGAGGTACCTATTAACTCAGATGTGCTGTGTTAATTGCCCGTGCCTCTAGAATATCGCGCCGGCTTTGTCAAGTTTATACCCTACCCATAGTTAGCAGCTATCTATACCCTACCATACACCCCTAAGTAACCATTTTGCTCTAATCCCATAAAATACAGTCGCTAAGCCACATCGAGATAGCCTTGGAAGTCTGTTTAGTCGAGCGGATTGAATGAAATTTCTGCTTTCTGTTGATGGCCGGAAACTGGTCTCGCTGGCCGGAAACTGGGCAACTTACTAGTTTTGCAAAAAATAGCATAATTTCTTTAGTACTTGAGGTGGGCAGCCGATCTCCATATATTTTAAAGGCAAGTAAATGAACTGTCTCTTGTAGAAAAATGAGAAAGTTTCCGTGCATAAACAAGAAGTTAGGGCGATTACAAACTAAAGTGGCCGGAAACTGGGCAACATACTGTACGGTTGTTGGTTTGGTATATGGCTGCTCCAGTGGATCTTTAAGGCTTTACGCAGCATCCTAGTGTAATTTGTTCCATCCAACGACTTTCTTGTGCTTTTGACAGAGCCCAGCTCTCGCACCCATAAAGTAAGATTGATTCAATGGTGGCTATGAAGAATCTGATTTTCAAATCTTTACTCTTGTTGGACTTCCATATTTTGGTCATACCATTCAAAGCTCTCCAAGCCTGTGCTTTTCTTATGCTGATGTCTTTTTCTGAGTTATCAACCCATGACCCTAAATATTTGAAGTCATCCTTCCATTCCAGATCAGTGCCATCCGATGTATGTAATGGTGTTGGTTCATCAATGTTATAAGCAACTGATTTGTTTGCATTCAGTACAAGGCCAACTTTCTTGCACTCTTTTTCCAGTGTTTGCAGTAGTTCCTGAGCATGAGCTATTTCATCCGACAGTAGTGCTATGTCGTCTGCGAAGCCTAAGTCAGCAAGAACTACTTTAGGGTGTCTTCTTGATCTTCGAGGGGTGATGGTAAATCCCAGCTCTTCTTCTTTCACAGCCATAGCTTTACTTATAGCATAGTCTAGCACGATTACAAACAGGAAAGGAGCTAATGCGTCGCCCTGCAGTACATCGGTTGTGATGTCGAACATCTCTGTTTCTCCATCTGGTGAAATCACTTTTGGCCTTTGTATTCGTATACATCCTCTCAAGAGCTTGCAACAGGTTAGGTGGAATCCCGCGTAGGCTTTAAGAATAAGCATCATTTTCCCCCGATGAATTGAGTCGAATGCCTTCTTAAAGTCAATGAAGGTCATGACAGCTTCGATGTTATTAGCTTTAACTCCTTCAATTATTATATAACGGACTGAACTAATATGGTAACGGCTGAACTAATATGGTACAATAATATTAAGAACGGAAAAATAATAAATCTTATGAAATACTGAAAATAGAAAGAACAGCATTACACTCAATCAACTGTGCTCTTTGGCTTTTGTTGATTTTTATACTGCTTATTAGATTCTTTACCATGATCCGGTGCTTCTGTTTCGTTGCGCTGGAGTTATGCTTGAAGTAATACTATGCGCCCTACTACTTCAATCAAACGTGGTCTTATAAAAACACCATGGTTTATAGTAAAGCTTGTGTTGAGTGACTTAATCACAAAAATGGAGTTGGCAAAAACTTTTAAGATTATAGAGAAAGGGGAGCTTAGACCCGTTTTAAAGGTTCTCTCCATCCAGAGTCTCTTGGAGGAAATCCCTGGGAAAGAAATTGATCGAAAGCGGTATTCGAAATGGACTGAATAAATTGGCCCTTCCAGGAGGGGGTGGGGGAGGTTCTTGTTCCTTTTAAAATTTGCCTGTGTAGCCTTGTTCTCAGCTTTTTGGTTCCTCAAGTGTTTGACATTCCGTAAAATATTTTGTCTTTGTTTCTGTGTTCCCCAGTTCAAATAAGCCATGATCTCTTGTTCTCCAAAACCCTTGAGAGGGCCTCAATAGAGGAATTTATCGTGTTAATGAATTAATCAACTCACCCATATATTCTTGGAGGGAAACTTTACCATCCTTATTCGTATCAAACATATCCAGGGTTTCCTGTTGAAACAAAATGTTCCTAAGTAACGCGATTCCGCACTCTGAGATGGCATATTCATAAGTGTAATTAAATGCATATATAGGTAATCAAACCACACAAAGTAATATTCCAGTAATAGATAATGACCTTTTACCATGTTAGCAACAACAACAATAATAATAATAGTCCATGTCGTACGTAATTATCACCTGGACGAGAAATGAGATCATTCGATGTGATTCCTCTGGGTGAAGTAGGATACTAAGCTCCTCCATTAACAGTTGTCCATCTTTGTCTTTGTCAGCAAAATCGAATTTTCTTTTGTCTTTATTCTGAACTTCCCTCAGGTTTCTCAGTCCTTCCGGATGCAAACCTATTGAGAGACGAAAAGAGCGGCAATTTAAAAAGTTTTTATAAATATTTACGTTCACACGAAAAAGTAATGACTTACACTAAAAGAAACATAATGGAGTTTAATTGAAACTTTTAACCATTGAAAACAATGTGAAGATAATCGAATAGAACTAACATAAGTTTGCTTTTTTCTTTAATAACCCATTTGAATGCTGTATGCGGTCAACGAGGCAAAAGCCGCCAGATAAACACATCGAACTTGTAAGGAGATCACGCGAGTTTTGTCTTACCCTTCTCTATGGATGGTGGATATCTGGATACTTTAAACTCTTCCCATGATACCTTTCCATCGTTATTGGTGTCTATGCCTTTCATTTTCCCATCAGTCCGTCGGAGTACATGTTTCTTCATGTGCGGCTCGATCCACTCATAAAGTTCTTCCTCCGAAACTTTCTTATCGTGGTTTATGTCTATTTTAGGGAACAGCTGTCTGTTGAAGATAAAAAAGAGCATCATCGTTAGGTGTAAACAATCTTAAAGTGCATATGACACAAATTTTTTTATTAGCTTGTTCGAAAAAGCTTTCCATACGATGAAGAATGGCGTTTACTTTATTGTAATAGCACTATTGGTTGCCGAATTATTCAAGATTTAGATTTATGCAAATTAGAGGACTTGTGAATAAAATATGGAATATCTTTGCAAATAGTAAGTCTGCAGGGTTGAAATTTTGCATGGTTGATGTGCTGCCAAAACTACACATTGCGATAATGATTATGATGTCACCATAGCAACATACCCCTTACCAGACCTCTACCTTCCTGAAATGAAAAATGCCTTTGTTGCTCCAGAGTCTAACAGACTTCCTTATGCTTATGCTGTGTAATGTCCATATTCGCTCACATCCACTGAATGAACATCAAGAGCAAATAACCCTTATTGGGAAAGGAAACTCTGAATTTACCCTTTGGATGGGGAGGGCCTGGAGCCCATTGCGTTGCTATGGAAACGTCATAGTGGGCCGTATCAGGGAACTTTGTAATGAGTATACAGAAAACGTCTTCAGAGATACTTTTGTTCTTGGGCCATCGTAGTTTGATCAAAAATAAGACACAAACAGCAGTGATAAACATATTGAACTTTTTCATTTTGATAATGACTTGACGTTTCGTATGTGCTCTACATACATTTTCAAAAGTAACCGTTGAAATTTAAAACAGCTATTTATATATAACAAATCGGATGAGGGGACTGGAACCTAGATTAAGCAAATACTTAACAGTAAAATATATAATAATAATAATAATAACTATAATAATAATAATAATAATAATAAAAACAGAAAAGATTAATGAAGCATCAGCTTTTCACTTCCGACGTTGACGTTGACTTGACTTTGACGTTGACTTGAGCCAGCTTTCAACGTCAACGTCGGAAGTGAAAAGCTGATGCTTTATTAATCTTTTCTGTTTTTATTATTATTATTATTATTATTATTATAATTATTATTATTATTATTATATATTTTACTGTTAAGTATTTGCTTAATCTAGGTTCCAGTCCCCTCATCCGATTTGTTATATATAAATAGCTGTTTTAAATTTCAACGGTTACTTTTGAAAATGTATGTAGAGCACATACGAAACGTCAAGTCATTATCAAAATGAAAAAGTTCGATATGTTTATCACTGCTGTTTGTGTCTTATTTTTGGTCTTCAGAGATATTCCATTTTTTGTGATTTTACATCATTTTGTGTCCACTATGTGACGTCACAAGTCGTCTAATTTGCATAAATCAAAATCTTGAATAACTCGGCAACCAAGAGAGCTATCACCATAAAATAAACGCCGTTCTTCATCATTTTGAAAGCTATTTTAAACAAGCTAATAAAAAATTTTGTGTCATTTGCACTTTAAAGTGGCAATAAAATGAAAAGATCTTGAAAGAATTTCATATTCACTTACTTCAGCTTTTGTTTCACTTCATAAGTAGGCAATTTCTTCCATCGCGCTGCCTCTTCTTGCCCAAGGAAAGCTGTTTGATCAAATTCTGCGTTATGCTTATCATTTTCAACGTGCTCCTCGCCAGCTTGAACTTTTAAAACGCACATACATAACGATGCGAAACAGAACAGCACCAGTGGACGCGACATTGTTGTATCGATGTCGCTTTTAAAGATATGTAAGGAAGCACAAATGCCTCGAAAACTTTATCCTGAGTCACTATAAATGATCCGCAAACAAGAAGTTTTATATTTCTAATCTCTTCCTTTCGTCTTAAGCCACGTTGCTTTCAATATTGGTTGGTGCGCATTCTACCCTAACATTTCTTCAGAGGCAACGCTGTGACGTATGTAAACTAAACACCAAATACTGCATGCACGAAATCAAAAAGAGCATAAATAATATCATGCTAAAAGCGAAACGGAAAAACCGAAAATCGTGATAAATCGTTCAAAAGGTCAAACTCTAACATTTCAAGAGAGAACTTCACCTTAGACTATCTAAAACCATTCCCTAACCATAATTTTCCGTTGTTTTCAAATGCTGTGTGTCAGGGATAGATGTCACGGTTGAGAACACAACAAAAATAAATGATGTCGGTTATTTCAGTGTCGTTGTAATTCTCATGAAATCGCTTGTTTAAAAAGCAATCGTATTATTAAGCCCGGTGGACAGTAAGTTTTCTCGTGTTTTCGTGTAAGTTTTTTCGTATCTGGTGGATTGTATATTTTCTCGTGTTAATGAAAACTTGAAATGTAATATCATGGGTTAACTGATCAAGCGTCGCTAGTGATTTTTGCCTGCGCGTTGTTACGCATCAATTGGTTTTAATCTGCACGTAAGGATTATGACGTCAATTCTTTTAGGTGTGGAAAAAATGCAAACGTATCAAAAAACGGGATATTGAACAAGGAAAAAGGCACTCCATTTAAGTTTAACTTCCTTGGCTTCAGCCTGCGTAGCTGCGCGAGAGGCAAAAGCTGCGCGCAGAATGGGGAGCGGCGAACGGCAGCCGGAAGTAAGCTGTTTTCCCCGTTAACTTGTCTTCACACAATCACATTTACATTGCTAAGTATCTTTTCTCCATAAGAGATGATTGGTATAAAAATGTGGGAGACCCCACCACCGTGGCACGCGAAATGTTCTCTTCCGGTTGCCGTCCGCGTCTCAAAAACGCGCCTACTTAAGCTCGCGCTTACAATATCGCCATTTTTGGCTGAACATTTTGTTCCAGCAATGACTTCATTGAATGACAGAATTGCACGACAACGGATGTGGTCAGGTGGTCGAGACACGGACCTTCTGAGACAAGCACTGCTGCCTCATATCTTTCCCTTTCTCCGGGAGGTTTAAAGCACCACAATATTTAGGGCTGCGCTACCCTCTGAATAGGGCCAACTTACTTGTCTGCAAAAAACTCTCTGGGTACCGTGTGCCGCGATTCTAATTCCAAGTTCCGGTCAAGACTGGAGACTCGTTTTAGACTCGTTTCCTACGTTTGGAAATTCATCCTTCGTATGTCTAATTTGGGAAAGACCAAGCGACGAGTTGTCTTCTTAAACTGTAATAGCGACTAAATGTGGGATATTTGTTAAAGATATAACCATTAGAGGGTAATGTGAAGTGGAAGTTTTCTACCCATGTGAACCACGTGAGCAATGGAAATGGGTCCACACAAGGACAGAGAAAAAACTCTGACCACCTTCGGGTTAGATCACCGCTGCTCTACCGACTGAGCTACAAGGTCAGACGGGGGCAGGTTATGGAAATTTGAGACGTCAATTTCACGGCAATGAATATGTACAAGTACAAAGAAGTGTTACGTTTTTGCAAACGTTGGTGTAGCACTTATATTTCAACAGACTTAACTATTAGAGGGTTATGTGAAGTGCTAGTTTTCTACCCATGTGAGTGTGGAATGGGCCCACACAAGGACAGAGGTTCATGGTTCACATGGGTAGAAAACTAGTACTTCACATTACCCTCTAATAGTTAAGTCTGTTGACATATAAGTGCTACACGGCCAACGTTTGCAAAAACGTAACCCTTCCTTGTATTTGTTAAAGATGTTGAGTGCTATCAACATCATGAAAACGACCACTACCACTACCATCGCATCCACTTCTATCATGATACCAAGGAAAACAAACACGAACAAAAAAAATCACAAGTCAAAATATGAGGGAATTACCCCAATTTATTATGAAGAGCTATACTTTTACAGAAAATATTTGTATCGCTGAACTGTACAGTCACAGTTCATCCTTAGACTTTTGTTGGTCAGACCTTTTTGGGTTCTTTCGGTTAGGAGAAAATAGGTCAATGTGATTCAGTGCTTCCTCCTCAGACAACGCACCGTCCTGTGTAGAAAAAGGAACAAAAACAATTTCCAAAGTTATCATGCAAAGAAAGTTAAAGTTTAGAAATAACTGAATGCACAACCGGCAGAGTGGATTTCACCAAGTCTCTTGGTGTATCAACCGACGAAAATTTAACATGGAGAAATAATGTCAATGCAATATCGAAAAAGATCTCTTCTGGTATTGGATCTATTAAACGAAAGGGCCACTGTGTGCCACCTGCATCCCTGCATAGACATCTATCACAAGTTCAATCGCACTTCGACTATTGTAGTGTTGTATGGGGTAGCTGTGGCAAAACATTAGAGAGCTTAAGCACGCGCGTTTTTGAGACGCGGACGGCAACCGGAAGAGAGCATTTCGCACGCCAGGGCAGTGGTGTCTCCCAGATTTTTATATTAATCATCTCTAATGGAGAAAAGATACTTAGCAATGTAAATGTGGTTGTGTGAAGACAAGTTAAAAGGGAAAACAGCTCACTTCCGGTTGCCGTCCGCGTCTCAAAAACGCGCGTGCTTAAGCTCCCTATTTATCTGACAAATTACAGAAACTCCAAAATCGCGCGGCTCGTATCTTTACTCATTCTAGTTACGATGCTGATCCCATCCAACTAATAAAAAAGTTGGGATGGGACAAGTTAGAAACTCGACGTCAAAAAATTAAAAACAGAGATGGTCAATATTATTTGTCTTCAAAATTCATACTACCGAGTGATATGGTTACTTCTTACAATTTACGTGATTTTGAGAATAAGCTTGCTGTTCCCTTACCACGCACTAACTATTATAAAAACAGCTTTAGTTACAGTGGTGCAGTCCTTTGGAACAGTCTGCCATCAGTTGTTAGACAACAACATCTCTGACTAGTAGCTTTCGACGGTTGTTAATTAATTCCGACACGGCATTCATGAAAAACAGGTTTTAATTTTATTCTCTTAGTAATATTCTGAATTAAGAAGGTTGTATTTGTATATAGAGGATATTACATGATCGCTTGGGGTACGAATTTCATCTTCTCGTGCTGAAAGTATCTCACGAAATGTCCAGATTTAAAACTGAGATGACGAAAAAGTGGTCACCAAACAAGATATGAAAGTTATGAAACACAAATCATAATAATGTAAAATTTTGCAATAAAAATGTCAATGGAGTTGAGAAGAATTATATTAAAGCCCAAAAGTATCGTACAATGAAGGGGAAAGCTCGCGTTTTATTGGCCAATCGTGTTCGTTACCATGACGACACCTGTATTCTTACATGTGAAAGATAAAAATATGTTCACTGCGCGCGGTGAAGATATGATTTTTTAGTAAAAGGAGAAATCCTAGTATTTCATCAGTGTCTATGTAATAAATAGTTTTTAGTGATGCGTAGAATGTTTTCTTATCTTTTATTACATAGATAGTAATATTTATATAGATACCCGATGTTTGTACCGTGTATAAATAAAGATGATGATGATGATGATGATGACCTTTGTCGTGGATAGAAAGTTAAGAAAACAAGCCACCCCCACCCCCCCAACCCTCCTCGTATTGGGGGGGGGGGGGAAGGGGCGATTTACCCAATGGATGGAAAAATACGATCCTCAACCGGGTAGGAGGGTGGAGCAAGGAACTATGTGGCCTCTCCTCCATCTTGATGTAACTTAAACAGGGCTAGAGTTCTGGCCAAAACCTTGTTATAGTAACTTTATATCCAGTACAAAGGTCAACTTCATTCGTCAGCTTTCGTTTCGCTACAAAAAAAAAAAAAACAGCAACAACTCTCAAATGGCGCTAATGAAGTCATGTTCATGAAGCCAATCTCAACTCTGTGTTGAGGTATCTTACCAACCAAGGAAAAACGACGGCTGTGTGGATGTTATTCCCAAAAGTCAATTTCGCGTTAGTCTCAATTCATTGTTCACACTACTTAAACCTATTCTTTGGTGGCGTTCAAAATGCCGTTTACCTTGTGCGTCATTGCGTAAGCTTTCCCTAACATTATAGCAGAGATATCGGAGACGTTACTTATTGTTGTTTAAGTGCAGTTTGAATACAAATGTCTTCCCTTTACCTTATTATCGTCAGCATTATCTACAAGATTCTCTGTCTCTTTTCTGGCTATAGCAGCTGAGTTCACTGATGACAGCCATTCTTTTATTTCTTCCTGAAAAACAAAGGACAAGAACCAAAACGATGGGATGTTTGCTTGAGTTGTTTCAAATCAAGTGCCGCAATGGAAAAGTAAGATAAACACCGTTCGTTTCAGTTCGTGCAAATCCGACGGATAACTCACTTTGCTGATTTTTCCATCTTGATCTTTATCTTGTCGAGCAAAAAAATCTTTGGCTACTTTTTCATTTTCACGGGTGCTCTTCATCACATTATCTACAAAAAAGAAAAGCACGTGGACTTGTAAGGAAAATACACAACTTTATTATGACGCAAGTAATTCTCATGCTGAATGCAGCAATCTGATTGGCTGGGTCTTCTTTCGAGATTTCTTAGTACGGACCATTACCATGGAGGAAACGGTCCGTTTCCGTATTTTTTCTCTCCCTCGGGAAATTTAAGTTGGGCGAAACACAAAGTTTTTTCATCATAACAGTACAAATTTAATTTTACATAAAAAAGGTTACCGTTCAAAGTTCGCTGATGGAAGACGACGGTTACGAACATTCGCCAAGCGGAGAAGTGTCCAATCGTTCATAAAAACGATGCCATATAACAAACAACTTACTAACTTCACTTGCTCGCGCCGTACTGGGGAAATATTGGTTCTAAGCCGTTTTTTTACGGACCTCGCTATGCTCGGTCCTTACGTACTGCCACGACCTCGGACCAATATTCCCCAGTACGGCCTTCGCGCTCGGTTAGTGAGAGATTAGTCTTTCAGTTAAAATGATGCGGTCTCATACCCCCGTTCATTTCTGTTCCTTCAGTCCTTTTTGGTGCTTTATTCATCCTTAGACTAATACTTTAATCTTTTTTTTTTACTAGTCTTTGGGTCTTTTGCATATTTTCCAGCGTTGGCACGAGTTGGAAATTCTCCCGCTGTTAGCAACAATTGCATGTTTCATTGTGCAAACTGGTATGCAAGCAATTATGGGATGCATTTTTTCCAGCGTTTGTCAAATGGATCAATCTTCTCGAAGCGCTTCGCAAAAGTACCAATTTTTTAGCGTTGTTCAACGGTTGCGAACCAATGTGAATCGCGCATCAATTTGTTTGATGACCCGACAAAATAGGGTTGGTGTCGTTTTCTTAGTGTTAGTATTTGTTTCACACGTGGGTGTGAGCGGTCTTACTTTTATACTCATCAAGCGCTATAAATCCATCTTTGTCACTATCCCCCTTCTGCAAATATTCCTGATAAAATAAAAATGTTAAAGATGTCAATAAACAGCGCATTGTATTTCCCTGCATTGAACGGAGTATTTTCATAACTGAACTGGAATAACTTGGTTAGATCCAGCTTTTTTCAAAGTAACATAACGAAAAAGGGTACATCCGACTAGTAAGGAATAAGTAAATCCAAGACAGGATGAGGTAAGTCAACGGATCCCACTTACATCGGCCCCTTCTAATTGCTGTTAAAAAGGAAAGAAGTTACTATACCTCTGTAAATGGTTTGAACCCAGGAGTCATATCATTAAGTAAAGTACGATCGTCCGGGTGAGTGTAGTCCTGAGAAGGACTGTTTGAGATGACATTGACTGACGTTTCGACAACCTGAGCGGAAGGTTGTCGAAACGCCAGTCAATGTCATCTCAAACAGTCCTTCTCAGGACTACATTCACCCGGACGATCGTACTTTACTTAATGTTACTATACCTCAGCAACAACATCAAACATGTGTGGGCTATCTTCTGGGCGAAACATGGAACGAACTTCTTCTCTCGTCAGCTTGCCATCATGATCTTCATCCGCTTGATTAAATCTTCTCTCTGGATTGTCTATGGTAGCCGTGAAAACAGAAAAACACCAGTAAGAGCTTAGTCCAGGAAATCTAGTTAAGAAAAGCCTCAAAAGGACCTTGGGGATCGTCTTTGGAGCGCAAATCCCGCGCTCTTTGCTCGGAGGTGAATAATTAACAATTATCTTGCGAAATCGCACAGAATATCGATCAGGCGATATTCCGGAAGATTGAGCAGGATAATGGTTTTATTATTCAACACATTGATGACAAAGCACACTTTTCTACGTTTATTGGAAAAAAAGCTGGAAAAGTTGCTATTTTTCTCCGCGACACACAAAATAACATATATCGCAGGATATCTGTTGAGTGCGTACGACGAATATTGAGCGCGCTATTAATAAAGATTATTATTATTATTATTATTATTATTTTTATTTATTCTTATTATTTTTATCATGAAAACGTTATTTTCTATCGGCTTTTTGCGAATTTTCAATCGCTGGGTTTGGCTAACTCATGCACGTGACAGTAAAGGGGACATATCAGTGGTTTCCCTAAAAGAAAAAACTTAGGCTTCATTGTTGTCCCAGATCATTTCTTCGAAATTGGAATTCATTCTTAGTAAACACGCCCTTCTTTAAAAGAAAACATGACCGCTGGTCACGTAAGTGAATAAGTTCTCGCACAGTTGCCCAGGCCTCTCAAAGCGCCCAGAGCAGTGTCACCCCAAGCCGTTTCCGAGTTGCTGTTTGTCTCTGGTTCAAAACGAGTCTTGATGCTAAACCATTCAGATGATAATGAGTTTGATTTGCATGAAAATACACCAATCGTTTCCATTTGAATGGTTGTGCACAAGGACTGCTTTACTGACCTCCTTCAATTTTCTGTGCACTTTGCAAGTATTCTTCAAGGGAAACTTTGCGGTCTCCGTTCTTGTCCATATTCTTCAGTCGTTGACTAGCCTCTTCATCATGATTAGATTTTATCGACTGCAGGGTCCAGACAGCAAGCTCGTCTACAGTTGCTTTGCCATCACCATCCGTGTCCGTCGAGTTAATCATTACTCTGTAGCATGATCGAAAAAAGAATTGTTTAATCGACAGAGAAGAACGCGCACGGATAACAGCAAATGATTCGAACATTACTAGCTAAATCGCCAGTCGGCTTTCATATAGACAACAAATCATCTATCATGCAACTAGTTGTTTATTACATCTGGTTTCGCTCCTTTAGCTTCTACAAAAACTAACACAGACAACACATGAGACAAAATTCCAATCATTACCTTATTCTTTCTTTCATTAGCTCCTCTGCATACTTCTGTCGTTTTTCAGGGGATATCTCAATCCTCGCTTCGGAACCTGGTTGCTTTGGCATTGCTGGGTTGTTTCCGAACGGACAAGGTGCAAATACTTGTAAAATATTAAGACAAATAACTAATACAAAAACTGCCACCAAATCACGAAACATTTTTTTAACGTATACCCAATTCAGTCTGCTTCAGTCGTGAAAGGATAAGCTATTCTGTTAGGCGAACAACAACAACCAAAATTTAGAGTTATTCAACAATCATTCGTGTTCAGCCACGTCGACGAAAGTATTAGCTGAAGTGCATTCTACCGTGGAAATTTATTCAATGTCGTCAAATGACAACAAGAATATGAGGAATACAAACCGGAAAAACCTCAAGTTGCGTCATAAGGCTGAATCACGCCCGTGTAGAAGAAAGGAAACCGTATTTTCCTTTTCTACAAGTTTCCGTTATTCCGCAGCATTTTGTAGCCGTTATATTGAGGTCTATCGGTCCGTGGGTCTTCCGTCCATTTGATTTCCATGAAAAATGGAAAATGAAAAAAATGGATTTTGTATTTTTAATGTTTCATTTGTTTTTACCAAGGAACGTTGAGAATAGAATTCCAACAAACACAAACATGAAAACCATGGTTTCTTATTGAATAAAAATTAAAAATGACAATACAAATCTTTAATTTTTGTTTGCAAAGGAAGAAAGAAGAATTGAATAGCAGCCACTCGATTTGAAATCATTCTTTTTCAGAACCTTTCCAATCGGGGTCTAATTCTTTGATTTTTCAAGGAAGGGGCTTTCAAAATGGAGGAAATGATCCATGCAGTAAATATCCGATCAATTTTCAATTTTCCTCTGTCGATGATCAAATAAAAATGAAAAATTGACAAACTCTTCCGCACCATGGGACGGACAACAGGGCTGCGGTTGGGAGAAGTCACACAACCCTTGGAAGGGAGGAGAGTTGAGTTATGGCGGCTACAAGGTTTCGCCTTTAATCTTTACTGGGAGTCGTATTTTTATTTCCTCGCCACAAATGTCAAACCTCTATGGTTCTCTGCATATTCAGACGTTTTCAACGACTTGGACTTCCACTAGGCTGCCTTTTGAAAGGCCAAAAATTCACATGCGCCAGGTACGTGATATTTGCATTTGCTCGAAGTAGTATTTGTATGGATCGAAATACATCAAATAAAGGAACTTTCCCACAATGAGACGACAACAAAATGTTTGAAATCGCAGGAAAATTAACGCTACCGAGCCGAAATAATGGTTTGCAGTCAAGACTGCCCCTTGAATAAGCTTATAAAAAAACACAACGATACAGGTAAATCAGCACTCTTTCTTTCCAAACTCGTAGGTTTTTATTTTTCATTTGTTTTCAAGAATACATTTTCACATGTATAAAGCTGTTCAAAGCACTGAATTTAAACACATCCAGGGATCACACCATCACAAGCTAAGCTGGTAAAATTATAATTGTGTCATATATATTTTCCTTTCAACCTGAGCAGTACTCAATAATAAGGGATGTGATTTCACGGAGGATACAGTGAAACATGAGGTAAAGTCAAACAACTGGCTGAAATTTGCAGCTATGAGCAATACTCATAAGTCAGGTCTCGGAATAACTGAATTGCAGTTTGAAACAATGTTGGATTTCCATTTACTACATTTTGAAACACAGTGAGAAAATCAGGAAAATGTGAATGGAAGTGTTTCGTTCTGGCTGAACTTTGGCATCCGATCCATCACAAGACAATGGGTCTATACCAAATTCTGGCCAGGTTGTCAATTGCCCCCCACTTCCTTCAAATAACTGAACAGCCACAGCTGTTGTTGGAACAACATCTGGTGTCACCTTAACTGTCTGCTTGCATATTGTTTGGATGTACTCTCTGTTCTATTATAATGCAGAGAGAATATGAACATACTTGTAGCTAGTAATTTAAGAACCTGGTTATAGAGTGATTTTACTTCACCCGTGAAACAGAGAATTTAAAAATGAGACAAGAGGTACTTACCTTGAAGTGTAATTGTAATTCTCTGAAGATGCATGTAGTATTATGGGATAACTTTGCATAACCTGTCTGTGAGACTTTTTACCCACCCATTTATTGTTGGATCGTCGCCATACACTTGGCACACGAAGAATGGCTTACTTGCCTTGCATGAGCCATTTATACTCGACTCATTTGCATAATAATAACATGCTTTGAAGTGTGGCTGCTGACATTAGCATTACAAAGGAATGCAAATTTATCCCATAATACTACATGCATCTTCAGAGAATTACAATTACACTTCAAGGTAAGTACCTCTTGTCTCATTTTTAAATTCTCTGTTTCAGGGGTCAAGCAAAATCACTCTATCACCATGTTCTTAAATCACTAGCTACCCGTATATTCATATTTTCTCTGCATTATAATAGAACAGAGGGTACATCCAAACAATATGCAAGCAGCTATGGACAAGACAGTTAAAGTGACACCAGATGTTGTTCCAACAACAGCGGTGGCTGTTCAGTTATTTGAAGGAAGTGGGGGGCAATTGACAACCTGGCCAGAATTTGGTATAGACCCATTGTCTTGTGATGGATGCCAAAGTTCGGCAAGAAGGCAGCACTTCCATTCACATTTTCCTGATTTTCTCACTGTGTTTGAAAATGTAGTAAATGGAAATCCAACATTGTTTCAAAATGCAATTCAGTTATTCCGAGACCTCACTTATGAGTATTGCTCATAGCTGCAAATTTCAGCCGGCTGTTTGACTTTATCCTCATGTTTCACTGTATCCTCCGTGAAATTACATCCCTTATTATTAAGTACTGCTCAGGTTTTTCCTATAGGATGAAAGGAAAATATATATGACACAATTATAATTTTACCAGCTTAGCTTGTGAGGGTGTGATCCATGGTGTGTTTAAATTCAGTGCTTTGAACAGCTTTATACATGTGAAAATGTATTCTCAGGGCTCGAAATTAACATTTTTAGTAAGGCGCCAATTGGCGCCTGATCCAAAAATTTTGGTCGCCAGATCTTAACTTTTAGTCACCATTATTTTCACTGATATTTTTTTCTTCATTTTTCTGATGATCATGTACACATGCAATCTTCTTCATAGTCCTAAGTTTAGGTACACTTAAGCTTCTAAGACTGAGATACTAAAACTTAAAAGGAAGCCAGGGCTCGTAAAACATATCATTACGCATTACGAGGTAAATAATCAATGTGAAAGCAGCTTTAGTCATGTTTCCTGTGCTTTTGTTAAGTTTCCATGTAACATCGAGTCTATAGCTTACATAAATAGACGAACCTGAACATAAACAATCACCAGTTTTCCATATTTTCAGCGCTAAAAAGCCAAGGCTTCGTTGTGAACTTCACGCCTCAATGATTGCACCTGTTGTTTAGTGCGCCCGCAATACCAGCTGCTGAATCAAACATGGCGCTCGATTATGAAACATGGAGATCGAAGAGCCAGAAGAGTCGTGGGTTTGTTTTGTTATTTCTGTGCGCATAAATTGTGCATTTTATCCAAAACTACGGTTGATTTGCCTTTGAGGTTAAAAGGATGAAGGAAAAAGGTGAGGGTTAGTCGCCCACTGGCGACTAGCTCTAAAAATCTAGTCGCCAACGCTTGATTTTTGGTCGCATTGGCGACCAGTGAGTCGCAATGTCGAGCCCTGATTCTTGAAAACAAATGAAAAATAAAAACCTACGAGTTTGGAAAGAAAGAGTGCTGATTTACCTGTATCGTTGTGTTTTTTTATAAGCTTATTCAAGGGGCAGCCTTGACTGCAAACCATTATTTCAGCTCGGTAGCGTTAATTTTCCTGCGATTTCAAACATTTTGTTGTCGTCTCATTGTGGAAAAGTTCCTTTATTTGATGTATTTCGATCCATACAAATACTACTTCGAGCAAATGCAAATGCATGAGCGCATGTGAATTTTTGGCCTTTCAAAAGGCAGCCTAGTGGAGGTCCAAGTCGTTGAAAACGTCTGAATATGCAGGGAACCATATAGGTTTGACATTTGTGGCGAGGAAATAAAAATACGACTCCCAGTAAAGATTAAAGGCGAAACCTTGTAGCCGCCATAACTCAACTCTCCTCCCCTCCAAGGGTTGCGTGACTTCTCCCAACCGCAGCCCTGTTAGTTGAGGTCTCGACTTGTCCGTCCCATGGTGCGGAAGAGTTTGTCAATTTTTCATTTTTATTTGACCATCGACAGAGGAAAATTGAAAATTGATCGGATATTTACTGCATGGATCATTTCCTCCATCTTGAAAGCCCCTTCCTTGAAAAATCAAAGAATTAGACCCCGATTGGAAAGGTTCTGAAAAAGAATGATTTCAAATCGATTGGCTGCTATTCAATTCTTCTTTCTTCCTTTGCAAACAAAAATTAAAGATTTGTATTGTCATTTTTTATTTTTATTCAATAAGAAACCATGGTTTTCATGTTTGTGTTTGTTGGAATTCTATTCTCAACGTCCTTGGTAAAAACAAATGAAACATTAAAAATACAAAATCCATTTTTTTCATTTTCCATTTTTCATGGAAATCAAATGGACGGAAGACCCACGGACCTCTATCCTTTACGTAGGTACGAAAGTAATCTCAGAGGATGATGAATTCCAATATCCATTCATTGGGAAAACAATGCTTTAACCCATCAAGCAACATAATTAATTTCTCATTTGAGCTTGCATAAAACGTCAAACTGGTTAAATTCAACCACAGCGGGAGTGAAAGACGACTTCCAAAAATACCAGTACATTAGTTGATAATGGATGACAAGCCATTTGGAACAAGAATGATTTTCATTGTTTTCTAGTTCGGAGATCAATCTTCTATCGGCTGAAGTACGATATTCCTTTTTTCATCCCCGAGTTGGTCGCTGAGTCATGTCACGAAAATCACTTCTGAGGTGACAAAATATAAAACAAACAAAAAACAAACAAATGATTCTTGTCTTGGCACTAAGTACTCACAGATAAGATTCAAAGTAATAATGGTTATTCCAGCTCTTATAAATAGTCCATAATTTGCACGGTCAATAGAAAATCACTTGGCGGGCAAAATAGAGCACGGGTCACCTCAACAATTTTTTCCCTTAAAGGTAAATATCTAAGCAGACAACATTTAACTTTATTCATGGCAATGAAGCTGAATTCCAAGGTTGGCGTTTGCAATTTTCTTATCTCAAATTTGTTGGTGAAATGATGAAGAAGCACAGTTGTTCTTTCAGCTCATTATCTTCAGTGCTAATAGCGAAATTTCTTGTTTACAAACATTGACGTCACATTTCCTTTGATATTCAAATTTTCCAACTACGGAACAAAAGAAGTGATTGTTTCAACAGCCAAGTAGGCTCTGGTTGGCATATTATTAACAATGCGTGACGTCACGAGAAACATCGCCATGTCTTTACAGTTCTTCCTTAATCTTTGCCTGTGACTGATAGCCTTGATGTCCCGCAGTGAATAGTTGCATGTGATTCAGCATTTCTTCTTGACTCAAAACGCCATCCTGGGCGTAATTAAAAATGAAACAGAGCAACGCGTCAAGCTTTAATCGATGAAAAGAATGAGTTTAACCGAATACCCAAGCACTCCCAAGCACGTGTTAAGACTGGTTTACACGTACAACGCAAAAACAGTAAGGATCTCATGGATATACACACCAACCATAAACTCTAAAATAATAACCATTCTAATTCAGTTTCTAGAACTAAATTGCTATAGCAATAAGATAAACGAAAGTTTAGACCTAATCACTGAAATGGGCACTTAGACTTAATGTGTAAAATGAGAGTTTAATCTAGGGGACTCGTGGTGGGTATATCCATGAGATCTTTCCCACTCAAGCATAAGCATAAGCATGCGCAAGCGCATGCACTTGTTGTTAACTAATGTCTTTTGTTCTCACAAAAGGTATCAATTATCAAACGCTACTGCATCTGCGCATGTTGCTTGTGCTTTTGCTTGCGTTGCAAAGCACAGGAAATCGTGTAAGCGACAAAAAGTGCACGAGGCATGAAATGTATCAAAGCGCCAGAAAACATTCAAACGTGTCATTAGACAGATTAGCATCTTGTTTACGTGAAACGACAACACCATGATTTTCCCGCCATTTTTCGCGTTTGCCGGTTGCCGCTTGCCGTTTCTACGCCCGTTTGCCGTAGACGTGGAATTTTCTTCTCGTTTTTCTTCTACATAACAAGTTGTTTATTGATAAAAAGAACCCCAAAACTATTTATCAGTGAGCCAAACAAGGAAAAATTAGGAGCCATGGTTATAGATCGTTCATAACTGACTCCTTACCGCAAAATTTCCTCATGAACTCACCTTGACGTTGACCCACTGTTGACAGGTAAGGAGTCTCATTTTATATTGCGTCTTTTTATACAAATAACGTTTGTATAAAAAGACTGCGAGTTTTTTGTTTAAGTTTGTTAGCGAAATACTTGAGATGAACAGAGTCCATTCCGAGTTGCCGTGGGTCACCATGACGAAGCTTCAGTCAGAAGCTTCACTCCATTTTACTTGAAACGTCAAGCCGACGTTTAAAGTTTGTCGTTTCTCTTATACGTGATGCTAAATCTCTTTATTGGAGATAATTATATTCTTCGCCAGGCTGAAAGAAAAACTTGTTTGATTTCGGCTCAAGTCTTGCCCTAACCCTAGTTGTTCAAAAGATGGATAGCGCTATCCGCCGGATAAATCACTA
>NC_090870.1:2313185-2323185 GCF_036669935.1 Montipora foliosa | reverse complement strand
TCCTTCGGACAAAAAAATGTGAGGTGCCCCATGCCCACCCCCCACCCCACGGTTTCCGGTATCAAGCAACCCCAAAATAACAGAAAAAACTGTCACTAGCCTTACTTGTACGCAATACCTTGCAAGATGTTTTGCGCATTCTGTAAGTATTCACTCTGTTCAGCACAGAGGCTGGGGTGTAAACACAACTGGCGCAGACGCATCAAAATAGCAAAACAGTGCGCGTACTTTTTAAGGACCATGCCATTCTGGAGATACCTGGAAAGAAATAAAAGTTTAAACGCACTTAAGCAACATGAGGAATAATGCTGGCCATTTCTTTATTGATATTGATGTTGCTGTTTATTACTATTTATTAACGCTATTTCTGTTCGCTTTATGACAGAAAGATCACTTCCGCCAGTACAGCTTGGTCCGTGATTTTGACTGAATGAGTTCTAAAATATGAAGAGCATAGTCATATTGACTCCGTAAACGCACAAAAAATTCACTTGGGAGATTTAAAAGTTTAGTTTTCTCTATTCGGAAAACGCGCGAGTACGCGCGGAGGTTTTAAAACAAGCAGTGAAACTGCAAACGGGATTGAAAAGGAAATGGTTCTCCCGGCCCTCTTTCCCCAAATGCTCTGCTGCATGTTTTTGCGGGAACACTATGAAACTAACAAAACCAGCAGATACACAAGCTCTCTATGCTACAGTCCTTTCCTAAAATCAAGCCAAAATGATGACTATCTACACCAGTTACCTTCCAATAACCAACTGTCCATGATTCTGCATGGCATCGTACAGAGCTCTTTCCTCTCCAGATAGTTCAACCTTTTCAAAATAAAATTTATACTTCGTTGGCAAAAACTATTATCGTATCTCGTTTTAAGCAACATTAAAAAATATCATTTCGAAAACAGCGGAAATGGAATATAACAAACGCGCTACAACAATCGAAATCGAACTAGTAAAAGGAAAAACTGAACTCAAAGCCTACATTAAAGGCGTTAGCGGTTATGTCGTATCGCAACGACACGAATGTATCAGATTTAACTCAAATTTTAATTTGTAATAACTGCTATTTGTGCTTCATTGGCATGTTCCAGGCTCTCAGAAGGTGGAAGCGAGCAAAAAATTGGTCTGGATCAGGAAAAAAGCGAGCGCGAGAACAAAAACCGATAGATTCTCACTTTTTCCTTGATCCGGACTGTTTTTTCGCTTGTCCCCACCAACTGCGAGCCTAAAACAGTCTAGCGTTGCATGCGCATGTAAATCAATAAACGCTTTTTCACAAACCTCCTGAATCACTACAGTACGAGGCGGCAGCTTCACAAGTGGTTTCCCCTCATCCTGATCAGACTTCAGTCGTCTGATGGAAATGTGCTTGAGAAGCTTCTGCAAACGGCTGTTGATTGGAGACAGCAACAAACAAAAAATTACATTCAATCCTAGTACTGCAGGAGGATGCCCCTACAAGAAGTCAAGTGGTTAGGTTCTTTCTCTAGGAATTCTCTAGTCTTGCCTTCAAATGGCGACATCAGAATACTAGGCCACTTGTCATCTTGAAGCTGCATCACTTGAACGACGAAACACGTGACCATACTGATACATACCATTCTGTTAGGAATCCTAACGGTGATTTTCGACAGTGAGGATTGAAAAAAAACATCTTGCAAACCTTGCCAGTTTGGATGAATTGTAGGCAGGTCATTTTCAGTCAATAAAATTATCCAGCTTTCAGCTCTTAGCTTTTTCAGTGTTTTTTTTTATGTTAAGTCAAGGGCAACACTTATTTTATTTGAGGGAATTTATTGCAAAATTGAGACGTACTTGACAGCTTGCGGACATCCTCGCCTTACGCTTGAAGAAATAGCAGAGTTCCACCATCGTTTGTCATCAAATGGCTCCAAGCGCAAAAACCTCACCACTGACCACAGATCATCCAGCCTATTTTGTATTGGTGTCCCTGTAAGGACCCATCTGCGCTCCGCAGCTAAGTCCAACATAGCCTTGGTAAGGCGGGTCTGTGGATTCCTAATGGTATGACCTTCATCCAAGATAACACGCAACCACTTTATCTTGTGAAGAGGCGAATCATTCTACAAGGAAAGATTTAAAAGAATGGGTACATTATGTATACAATCCATGAAGCACCAAAATTAATTTTAAAAACTCCTTCGAAACAAGAGGGCAAAAAAGTTGTAAAATAGTACAACAGCTGTATCGGATTGCTCAAAGGGACCTCTTTAGGAGATCACTTATCAAGCAACCTAGTGACATTACATGACTATAGTGATGCTGATGATGATGATGATGATGATAATGCTTGTGGTGATAGTGATGGTTTTAAATCCTGGCTGGAGCAAAAATTAGATTCTTATAATACTCATACTGGATGTCAAAATATTCTGTGAACTCAAAAATGTGAAAATTTGGTTTTATCACACAATTTGATAAAGGTACATAAAAATTAACCACTGATGTTTCAAGCATTAGCCCTTCATCAAAGTCTGCCAGGCTCCTTTAGCCCCTACAGTTATTTCGTGAAGCAGTACTCTATTTAATTTATTTTCATACTTTCTTTGTAATTATTATCTTATGTAATAAAAGTAGGAATAAAGGTCGTTGTTGTTGTTGACCCAGAAAGCACCACAGTTTCTCTAGAAATCAACCCCTTCATTCATCTTCCCAAAATAATAATAATTTATTACTTATAAAGCGCAAAATTCAGAGAATAACAACATTTAACAATATTATTCGCCGAAGGGGAGGTGAAGATCAAAGAATAAAAACCGAGACAAAGTCAAGGTTTTTATTCACCAATATTCACTGCACCTGAGGTGAATAATACCGTAAAGACTCGCAGATAAGCCACACCCCGAGTTTAGCAACTCAAATTTTGGAAAAAAAGTTTTAAAAACTCGAAAGAAATCCAAAGTCGACACCATGAAGTGTTCTGTCTTCATCCAAGGCAAACTGACCAACAATGGATCGAAAAATACTTTAAAGTCTTACCCGTAATTTTAGCTCTTTAGTAAAATAAACATCATGTCCACCACTTATGACATATGATTGATATTATTCTGGTATTTGTTCACAGGTATTTCTCCATTCAAGGCAGTTTTTCCATAGAATTTTGCGCGTAAATTTGTTGTTTTCTTGCATGCACTGTGCGAAGCTGTGTAACCAGGCATAATATCGGACGATGGAAGACTGGACACCGAAATCCACAGCACCTTTCCCAAATGGTCTCGCAGATAAGCTGCACCTACGATTTTGATCGCAAATTTTTGGAAAAAAGGTGCGGTTTATCTGCGAGTCTTTACGGTAATTGTTTCAGTAAAATTACATAGGTGATTATGTGAAAAAATTAATATGCACTATGCCTTGTGGCCATTTTGAAAAGTAAATAGGATTATCGTGTAATAATGACCTCAAGTGCAACCAATCAGCGCAGAGAATTTACAATAATCACCCTTTGTAATTGTACTAATGACCACTGTTAGCCATGTCTACTACACATAGTGCGCTCTTTCTGTTCTTGCTGTAAATGATCATAGTCCTCTTCCAAGGGCCACAGTTCTTGGCATTTGGAGTCGTGCTCTGTTAAAACTATTGGAACATATGTATCTCCAACATAAAGAAAATGTTGTAAACAGCAGTAGGCAGCAGTCTGGCAAGGTTCCTTGGAAAGTGTTGTAAAACAACTATTTCTGAACACTTTCTGCATACACTGTATATGTACATGAATGGTAATATCGATATGATGGCCACTCTATGCATAGCTTGCTGCCACAAATAAAAGTAAAACATTTAAAACTTCAATATTTTAACACGACAAATAAAACGTTGGTTGACCAATACTTGCAATACTAACACGACTGTAATCATTAGTCAGTGTAGGATAAGTGGTGAGTACAATGTCTTGTTCCTTCAAAAACTTCACATCTCTCAGACGCTCTGGTCCATAATACATGTAAACTTGCAGATTAACATCCCGATGGACATGACTACATATCTGGTCCTGTGAGTCAAAGAAAATTAGAAATCCACAAGTTAACATCTGCAACAGTGACTGGAGGTTACATGCCCAAGATATCTGTAAGCTTCCACTATTGGCAGCAAGGTCCCAGATGGAGACTGCACCCAGGGCCAGAAAAACTCTGGAAAGCCAGCTTTCAGCCCCCATGCAGCATGGGAGACAGGTACCCATCACGATGATTAAAAAGAACTTAGGGAGTTGAGGCAATAACAGCTATGGCAACAAAATCATTACTTTGACATAACTACACACTACCTAAAACATTTTGCACTTCTAACATATTTTTTCATATTATACAATATGGGAAAAAGATTCCTAAATTTGGATTTGGTATGAACATTTTTGAAGTAAAGACAGATAATTAAGGAGTCAAGTTGTATGCTTTCATTCTCATCAACAGGCTTACTTTGGTTTATATTTCATTGTTTTTTTTCACACAGCATTGCCAAAAAAAGCAACATGTGACTTTCCTCATTAACCTCCTCCACGCCCAGTAGTGCCACTAATAGATTTTCTGAGAGACCATTCATTTTTTACGAAGTAGGGGGGGCTGGTGGGATTTTTTGATCTGTCATTAAAAAGTTGCATGCCCCCCCCCCCCCCCCCCAAGAATTTTTTTTGGTGACCCCAAACCAAAAAAAATCGTCAATTAAACCAGCTATACATACTGTACAGTAACACAGTATCTTTTTGGCACCATCACGAAGAGATGAAAATTAAGTAAATATAAAGAAAGGATCCTTTTTTTTGTTCATTAAGTTCTGTAGCTTTAACATTGTAGTCTGTAGCCATGGAAATGTTATTAAAAGCAGAAGGAACATCTCTAATAGATTTAAAAACTTTCTTTGTTTTTGTGGGGATATATTTTTTAAGAATAGTTAAAACATATCCCATCTTAAAGAATTACTACAATATTTTACATGCCTCCCATTTCCCTTATTTTTTCAGATGCCCCCCCCCCCTCCCTTGGCCGTTTTTTTTTTTTTGGTGACCCCCTCCCCCTTCAAATCCCACCAGCCCCCCCTACCTAAAAAAAATGAACAGTCCCTGATGACTGATAATTTTATGGGGTACACCTCAGGACTTAAAGGGTTAAATCATTTCATCATTAATCACTCACTGAAAAACTATGTCCCCATTAATTAACCCTTTGACATCCAAACCGGCCAAAACCGGCCAGACTTAGTATTTTACTCTGTCTAACGCCAGACGATTTTACTTGCCAATGGGGAACCCCTGGGAGTCAATGGGTTAAATATTTACTTCATTAAAGCATGTAAGAAAAACAAAAAAAAAGTGTTGAGATTATTCCGAAAAAAGAGTTTCCTTTTCTGTTAAGTCCACTCCAGTATTATGTAATATCCTAGCATGCAAAGCGAACATTAAGTTTGTTTTTTTCCTCCCTGATTCATGTTTGTCAACCATTTATGCAAACCTGTCACTGTGGAAAAATTGTGCTACATTTGTGCCACTGTTCTTATGAAAACGTTTTTATGGCACCTTAGTGATTCTTTTATCAAGGTGAGTCAGAATGCAACGGTTGCAATTTCGGTTGGTCAAATGGGACATTGTTACCGGTACAACTACACCGCAACCATCATTACCTGCATTTCTACTACAGTCTATGAATATCATTGATGTGTAACTCAGTGGAACTATGTATAACTGTTATTAAATTTGGTTTACACTGTAACTATTGGACAAATCAAACTCCACTGATAGAATGATGAAACCAAATTTAACAACAGTCATATAATATAGTTCCATTGAGTTACAGTACACAGTGGAACAACAATATTTATAGACTGTAGTAGGAATGCAGATAATGATGGTTGCAGTGTAGTAGTAACAATGATAATAGTAGCAGTAGAAGAAGCAGCCGGTGGAAGTAGGTTCGAACTGAAAACAATAATCAAGTATTTTCACGCTAGAAAACAGGTAAATTAACCATAATTGGCTTACAACAAATGTGTGACAAATGAATGGAAACTACAGTAATAACACCCTAAAATAACGTGACATAGCCCCTTTAACAAATAAAAATATATACAAAGACTTACTTGGGTCAAAGACTCACACCAAGATAACTTGATAGCTTTATAGAAAACAGGTGGCAAAAATAGCGAATAGCTGGTAATAAATCCTACTGTGTATGACTTTTATATCGAATAGTAGTACGCGACGAAAAGAAACTAGGCATAAGTGAGAACATGCGCTCTACGATATTCTATAGACCTCTCTCATAATGGAGGCCATAGAAAATATTCTTCTGTTTTAATTAATGCTAATAAGCCTTTCTAACCTCGCTAGGTCTAATTAACATATTAAGTAAAAAAGAATGTAAGTGGTCGCCATTTTTTAATATTGGTCCATTTTCCACGAGGAAAATGTACAAATGTAGTAGCATGACGTCACAAATTCCAACAAGAATTGCAATCCTGAACAAAGCATGTTTGGGATAGTAATTCCATAGTTACTTCTATCACTAATGACAATACTTACAGTCCAGTTGCTGAGCACAGACAGTGGACAGACAATCAATGTGGCAGCATGTACTGCATCTAAAGATCTACTGTTGCAACTGCCTTTTGTGGCATCAGCTTTTTTGCCAACAGACAGCCAGGGTCCAACCGACACATTACAGTCATCACCATCAACGTTCATAGGTGTCACTGGTGTTTTAGGCTTGTCCTCTTTGACTTCTTTCTTTACTGATTTACTAAATTGACATTGAAGAAAGCTTTAAAATTGAGTTCACAGAGATTCAACCTCTTGTCAAATGCAACACAATGTACATGTAAAAACATACCTAGAGAACTTGGATAGGTACATCTGCCTAAACCTAAAGCCAGGTTGTTTTAATGACTTATTGTCAAACCTGTCAAAATAAACAAAATAAAAAATCACAAACTCCTCTCATGAACAAGAAAATGCACAATATCCATACAGTATACCTTGATGAAGTTGGGTCATGCAGGTGGGTGTAGTCCAAGAAAAAAGACTTTTTAATAACTGGCATTTTGACAACTTGAGTTGAAGTCATTTAAAAGTTAATTAGGGGTGCCGGGATGGCGCAGTGGTGAGAGCACTCGCCTTCCACCAATGTGGCACGGGTGTGATTTCCAGACTCGGCGTCATATGTGGGTTAAGTTTGTTGGTTCCCTACTGTGCACCAAGAGGTTTTCTCTGGGTACTCCAGTTTCCCCTCTCCTCAAAAACAAACATTTGACTTGATTCGCATTATAGTGTTAATTTCAGTTTACAGTGTCCCCAATTAGTGCTATAGCGCTAGAACGACTAAACATTTAAATAAAGTTCCTTTCTTTTTTTAACAGATTACTGACAAGTGTGCTCTTAGTTGATTACTGGTAAATAAGTATGAAACAGTTGTTCTTAGTCATTGTTAGTCCATAATTAACCATACTTCATTGCGGTATATTTCAATATTCTTCAATCAACACCCAAAACAGCAAAGATTGATTGAATGATAGAAGGTGTCATGTGAATGCATTGAGAGTTGCATATGTGCTATAGGATACCTTGCGTAAGGATCAAGCAACAAAATAATACATGTTGACTGTTTTATCAGGGCTTGAAAATGCGACTAGATTTTCACAACTGGTCGCCAACTGGCAAATCACGTTTTGTCTGATAACCCAGGATAAACAGTAGACAACTTCTGTATTTGAATCTTTATATGATGAAATTGTTCGGAACTGGTACATGTAGCTAGAACACAACTCAGTTTCACACACTCGTCTGTTAATAATTAACAGCACAAAATGTACTTCGATACTTCCATCACTGCATTGAAGAGACATCATAATGTTTGAGAGGCTTCATGGGATCATGGGCGCACTTAAGCACCATGTGCTTCTTGCCGGTTGCATGAATTCAGCAATCAGTAAATGCAAATTGAAGCGATTTCTATAAATGCGGAAAATGCGCGTCTGATTTGGCCTTACGAAGAAAACAATGACTGCATAACACTTAGCAGATGTTTGTCTTAAAAAGGGTGTCGGGCTCTAGCTTATTTATTTTTCGTTTTGAAGATCATATACTTCCTAACGCTAAGTCAATCCAAGAAATGTATGTGGCTGAACTTTGAATTCTAATAACTCTTTTTTGAAAGCTGATCTAACAATTCCCCGACACCCTTTTGAAAGCAAACATCTGCTAATTGTTATGCAGTCATTGTTTACTTCCTAAGGCCAAAATCAGACACGAGTTTGCCGCATTTATAAAATCGCTTCATTTTGCATTTACTGATCACAGCACATTTTATATTCAATTTCACAACTTAAAAACATTTCCATGTCATTTATGGTTCTGTAAGCTGTAAAATGATGTATAGCTTTAGGGACTTTTGTAAAATTACACAGCCCGTGAGGATGGTTTTCCGCAATGCACCTGTGAACCTGTTTTGTAACCTTAAGTTTAGTTTCAAGAGACATTTTACACTCTGATACCTCTTCTTGTTAATGCCCAATGCATCTTTTCTCTTTTTAATGGTAACCTTCTTCACATCATCCTTGTTATCAAACATGGCATCATCAACATTATCATCATCACATGTATCTGATCGTGGCAGTTTGTTTGCCGGCTCAGCTTTACATTTTGTATTTGCACTTGAAGTTGATGCTGCCCTCTTGAAAAAAAAAAACCACAGACACAACACAGTGAGCTTCATGAAGAAAGAAAATAATGGTAAAAGGTCGAAACTTTGCAAATTAAACATCAGAAGACGGTACATGTATTGATTGTGATTATGAATTGATTCTATGTGGGAATCTGAGAATAAACACCACAAAGTATCTTCCTTAAGGTTATGGTAGACCTTCACGGGTTTCCTTAGCGAAACTTTTCTTTAGGGCTTTGTTAGGAACAACAGCCATAAACTATACATGTATTGAAAGGTTATGAAATGCACTTTCCAGGTAACATATTTTGTTTTTCAATTTATCTAATTGAAAGAAGAGTAAGGCCCAAGAACCTTAAGAGGCCAATGTCTTTCTGATCAAATTTATCAGGAATCAAATTTTAATGCAAAGGGCAGCCTTCTGGACAATGTCATTCACAAGGCCTTTATTGCCAAAACTGTGTGAGGCTTTTTTTATCTTATTGGACGCTTAGAAAATGTAAAATTTGTTAAATATGCATATCAAAAATTCACCAATAAGGGTTACGTTGAAGGCCATTGCAGGAGTTCAATTAAAAAAAGAAAAAAAAAGAAATTCCTCACTCACATGGTATTTTAGGTTCAACTTGGTATCTTGGAGGTCCTAAGGCCAAATTTCAAGACACTACGTTGAATTTTCATTCCCTATCAATTTGCTTAAAGAGGATACACTTGCACAAAAACTAACCAAAACTAAAATTTACAAACTTTTCACGCCTTTTGATCCACCACATGTCAACATGCAAAACTGCAGATAACAACAGCCAAAGGAAACACAAGAGACGTCCTGTAGAGTCCCTTGGGATGCACTGCAAAACTGTTATTATCAATTCTTCTTTTCATCTTTTTTATGGGAACGCTTAAATTTTTAGGTTTTACTCATGAACTCTTTTCACGTTCATCGTTTCCCATGAAAAAGTCATTGCCAGGGAGTAAACCAACGACAACATGTGAAAAATTTTGACAATTTATGACAAACAACACTACTTGACAGTGTTCTCCCCAGGATTTTGGGAAGGCCAGGGGGCATTCTGTCGGAAGCTGAATCTACCATACAAAATTAAGACTTACAACTACTTATAGCTGTCGCTAAAGTGCCAACGAGCCAAGCTTGCGTGATCTGCCGCCTGGCGGCTGCAAACATCACGCGGCGTACTCGTGCTTAACTCTCATTGGTTATCGCTACGGTCAACATTTAATCGCTTTGGTCTACATTACAGCTTTTGGTCTACATTACACTCAAATTTGAAGCGCTTCTGAGATTTCGTCCGCCTAAAAATCTTCTCGCGGCTCTAT
>NC_090870.1:2300685-2303185 GCF_036669935.1 Montipora foliosa | reverse complement strand
GCTTACCTTTGAAGCTTGCAATCCAAGGTTTCCATCGGCTTCTTGGCGTGCGACTTCAAAATGCGTATTGCCCTCACTTGAAGAGGAGCATTTACAAGATGCAATCCCGTTACCACAAATATTGCAACTGTTTTGATGAGTACCTTTGAGGACATTCACAGTGGATCCGGAGGAATTACATTTTGCTTCCGCCATACCTACTTGTAGCATCCCCGGCTTCACAAAATATTCACCGTAAAATATTCCAACCGCTGGAAGGGCCCACAAAGGTAGAAGGTTAAAAAGGTCATTTATAATGTTTTCTAGCAAGTCATATAAACATGTGTAACGATTTAGACTCCGTGACAAAACATTGAAGCTGGGTCGGAAAAGATAACCGATTTTAGCGGGAAACAACACTATGCGACCGCAATGCACGTGCTCAAACCTTTTCCAAATTTGGGATGTTAACTTCCGCGCAATTTCATTGGCTTGATAAACAAAGAGGAGTTGTAACCAAGGAAGTGGCGTGAAAATCGCTTTGTCTGAGAGACTGTAAACATTAAGACTTCATGCTGTTTGCCAAGACTTGGAAAAGTAAGCAGACATTTGTTATTGCATTTATAGTCGATAGACACAGCTATCAGTGAGAAACAATGGCTTCTCCTTCATGGAATGGCAAAAAATCGTCCTCTAAAAAAGAAAGATTCCAAAGTGTCCCATGTTTGAATGGCAGAGGGAAGAGGAGTTCTGTGACATGCGAAGGGAAGGCTGAAAATGAACAGACACTGGTTGGAGTGGAGTCAAACAGCGAGTATCCTGCAGAGAATTTAGATGATCTCACCGAGGAAGAGCTTGATGAGTTGCTTAAGGAGGCTTGGGATATAAATCAACGGCTTAGGGTGTTCGAGAGAAGATGTAATTCGCTTCAAAGTGAGAACATTTCGGAACACGAATCAGGAGTAAAATCAAAGACAGAACGAAGCCGCTTCCTTCCCTCTCTTGTACCGACAAAGACTTCTCTTGTTACGGGTGTCAGTTTAGCAAAGGCAACTGAACAAGGTTCAAATGGAATGCATAAAAGTGGCGTGGTTAACTGAATCTTGTAACTTGCAACCAATATTGGACAATACTTTATAGACACTCCCCTTTCGGGGCTTTTCAGTGCAATTGATGCTAAAATTTGTTTAGCACATTCTTAAATTTCTTTCATATTCAAAGTTACTGGCTATGTTTGACTGATAATCACTTTTTCATAATTGATTCAGACAAAAAAGGAATAATATCAGAATATTGGGGAGCATTTTAGATGATAGTATAGTGGACCGAAATTAAAGGCTTTATAGCCTCATTCATAGGACGATTTTCAATATATGAATGTTATTATTCAGTAAGGACAATTTACGGTCCGACAAAGAAACTAGGAAAAAGAAACTGAGAAAAATGCCTAGAAGGAACTTTTAATAATTATTGTAGGAAAAAAAAACTATCAAAGTACAAAATAGTACTCCACCGTCGCCCATTTAGAGCTGTAAATTATATATATTGTTTCTTTTGTAGACACATTGTTATTTCTCAATACAAAATTACAGTATTACTGGTACTATTTTATCATAGGAAAGGAAATGTTGCATGACAGATTTTTCTGCTTGTAAGATTATTACCAAATGACAATTCTATACAATACAAAACTCAAACAAAACATCCAGCTTTATTATAAATATTATTAGGCCATCCCCTTTTTTTTTCGTTTAGCCTTGAAATCATTTCCTGATATTCGGGTCGGTCGGATTGAAAAAAAAAAACCTAAAAAGAAAATCACAAGAAGTATATAGGAGGCCTGGTACCACAGCATGATTGATGTGGAGCCTGGAAACAACAAGACATGAACCAATGTGGCCGAAAAGTTGGTTGATGTTATTGTAAAATTAAGATAACATGGGAAAAAGGACCAACCGCCGAAACTCCTTTGCAACATAAAAATGGTTCAACTACAGCATTACAAGCAAAGATTTCGTAAAATATAAACAAGTAAAAATTATTGATAGGAAAGAACAATGCTTCAGTGACATCGCAACATTGTATATTCAATGAAGAATTATGTTAATCCTGAGCATATTTTCTGACGGGTAATCTTAATGCATTTGAACTTGAAAATGGTGTCACAATGTCACCGAAACGTTGTTCTTTCATATCGCTAACCTTCACCTTCACCTTCACCTTTACTGAGTTGGTAACGCTGATGAGGGAAGGAGAAAAGCTGGACATGGGGTCACCTGGAACAACGACCAACCAACAGAAGTCAATGGCGCACTTTGGCCGAGGCATTATGTGTTTTGAAACAGGAAGAGGATTAATGCCAATGAGGCATCAAACCAACTACAGCGTTACTTTTTTTTGTTTGAAAATGCCAAAAATTTGGGTCGGTCGGATGATGCTAAACAGAGAAAAAAAGAGGATGGCCTTAGAGTAGTTTAGTCATACCAGCCCAGAGTTGAAACCAGTTAACTTCCTTATGCTG
>NC_090870.1:2290685-2293185 GCF_036669935.1 Montipora foliosa | reverse complement strand
CCCCCCCCCCCCAACAACCTCCTGAGAACAAAGTACACTGGTAAGATACTCTCTTACCACGCTCTAGCAACAATTCCACGATGTCTGGATGACTTTTCCAGGATGCTGAATGCAAAGGGGTATCCCCAAGTTTGTTCTAAAATGATAAAATGCACTTTATTATACAGTCGAACCTCCCATAAGTGGACACCCTTAGCACCAAGTGTAAGTGTCGGCTTACAGGAGGTGTCCACTTTAAAGTGCAATAGTAAACACTTAATGACTGGTCCCGAGGGAAAAAGTTAATTTTGTTTCCCAACCATCTTAATGTTTCCCCGAGGTGCAGCCGAGGGAAACATTGAGATTTAAGGGAAACAAAATTAACTGTTTCCCAAGGGACCAATCATTAAGTGATTTGTTATGTAGCACAAAAAGAAAACGAGCACTGGCAACAGTAACGGCAGTCATCAGTCAATATTCACGGGTAAAAGTGCAATGTTACCCTATGACATCATAGATTTTGCAATGTTGCCCGATCAGAAACTTTTGGAAACTTTTATTGTTAGATGTCATATGAACTCAAAGTAACCAATGAGAGCATGTGCTGTTGAGAAAAAAAACTCAGCTATATAACAAAGAACATATAATACCAAACAACAAGTCTTTTAAATCTCTTTATTAAGACAACTTGTATAATTGTGTTTAAGGTGTAGACAGGCCAAACACGACTCTTATTGGTCAAGATAGGAAATTCAAAGAACTCGGAGCTTTGCTCTAACATGTACATCATTCAAAGACCTCCCTTTTCTATATGAAACTAGCTGGGAGAGGGTTTTTAAAGATTTCTCCCAGTAAGGGCTGGTTTTGTATAACATGCTATTTGTTCATTAGAATATGTTTGAGATTGGGTTACGGAGTTCCTGAAGCGTGCATCTAACTCAGCAAAGGTTCTTATTACAGGAAAGCATATAAACTATGAGAGGAGCAGGATATGGTATGGAATTGTCTTGCAAGTTTTAATTTCAAGGAGACAAATGTTTGTGCGACTGGCTTGAAGAAAAGTTTTAAGCAAAAACTTTGATGTACTGTAATGAAAAAAAAGCTAATTGTAATTGAAATGACTATGTTTTGTCTAGGACAGCGTGCGATTAAATCATTTAAAAAATCAAAACCATTTTGTTAGAAATTTATTTTCTTGATATTGTTTACTGTCCGCTTACAGGAGGATATTTTAGACTCTGTGGACCCCGAATAGGTGTCCGTGTCTGCTTACGAGAGATGGCCGCTTACGGAAGGTTAAATATGTAGTGTTGTAGAGAAGAAATTCCTGGGACCGCATTTTGGTGTCCACTTACAGGAGGTGTCCGTTAGTGGATGTTCGACTGTATAAACACCAATGAAATACCAAGAGAGCTTTCGTGTGAAAACATAAATAAACGGTAACATGTTATCTTCACACATGAAAAGATCACTGTTGTTAAGGTTTCATATGAAAATCGCACCTTTGGATGTCTTTCGTGAAATGATTTAGTATTTCATTGGAGTTTATATAATGTGTGGTTCCAGAAAATATCCATACCCCCCATGGAGGGTTTTTTCCAGTTTGACCCCACACCCCACTGGATTTTCCATTCCAGAGGGCTTCGCGTTACTTCCCCCACCCCCTGGAATTTCCATGATTTTTCCACTTGGTCCCCCATAGCCCTTGGAAATTCCAAATCCAAAAAAAGAGAATTAATTTATTTTGATCTACTTAGAGCTGTAATAAAAATTTAATTCTCCTAAAAACGGCCGTAAAATGTTTGCACTAACAACTGAGCTTATTTAACACTTTAATGTCCTGGCAACTGACCTTTTCACTGTTCAGTTGAAAGAAGTTCTCATTCAAAAATCAAAAACAAGTACTGAATGTTGACACTAGTTTATGTGTATATCGTATACGTTTTGTAACCTACAACTGTAGTCGAAGTTTGAATTTATGCTTAGTCAAAACAACATATGGAATTACCTTGAACACACAAGAAACTATTTATTACATACTTATTTTTGCTGTCACAAGGCTGTTGTCTAACAGGAGCCCGGTAGCCTGGGGCTCCCAAAGAATAGCTCTGGGCGCCTTAATTTTTCACAGCAACACCTTTCACTTCATATGTTGGGCTCCTAAGTTCTCAGCGTTTAGCTCTGAGGGCCCCTTTAAAATTTTCTTAGGCAGCAGCCTTGTGTCACAGCGAAACTCGGGAAAATACCTCAATGCTAATCTCCATGATATTTTTGTATGTGGCAGGTGTAATTAATTTTGATCTACAGTAGAGTAGAACCGTCTGTTTAAATTATTTTTCGTGTGTAGCCGTGAACTGACTTCACTTATCAGTGGGAATCATAAGCCGTCACGGCCTGTTAAATATCAACAAAGTATCGCAGAGCAATAAAATCATGCACTGTAAAATTATAATGAAAATTCCAACTGGTTATTTTTCACATATTTAAAACAAAACTTCAAGCGAACGAGAAGCCAAGCGAG
>NC_090870.1:2248185-2285685 GCF_036669935.1 Montipora foliosa | reverse complement strand
GGACTTGATGTTTATTCTACTAAAGAGCTAAAATTACGGTTAAGACTTTAAAGTATTTTTCGATCCATTGTTGGCGAGACTGTTTGCCTTGGATGAAGACAGAACACTTCATGGTCTCGACTTTGGATTTCTTTTGAGTTTTTTTCATGAAAAACTTTTTTCCCAAAATTTGAGTCGCTAAACTCGTGGTGCGGCTTATCTGCGAGTCTTTACGGTATTATAGTTTATTATGCGTCAAGTAAAATCTCTTTGACAGAGTAACTTCAAGTTGTTAAATTAGAAACAATAATATTGTGACACAACCTCTACCTGACCATAAGCTACCTCTTGACTATTCTGAAGCATAAAAATAATAAAATGACTGTAATATTTCTAATAATTCTTGTGCTTAACGTAATAAATAACGACCTCAAGATGAATGAAAAGCTTCATTTAAAACAACATTGTTAAATTCATACCTCTTTTTGCAGCCTCATGCAGAGGGTTTTCCACTGATTCAGTGTGTTCCGCAACTACATGTAAAATAATATTACACTATAAATAATGACAATAATATTTACTTGCAGGCAATACGTATAAAAAATCACCCACTGTAGGCAATAATCTTTTAATAAACTTGAGGGTCTGCATATTACACAAGAAAGGTTGCTTTTGAGACACAGGCTAGTCAATAACAAAATTAATATGATATGAAAGAGAGATGTGTTTGTCTGACTGCAAATTTATAACAGATCTTAAAATTCTTATTCAGATAAGGATGCAAAATGAATCTGATATGGTTTGTTGATAAGCATTCTGTATGGATCCAAAATAATTAAATAACAGAATGGTTATATATTCTGTAATTTGAATACAGAAAAACCACCAATAACAATATATTGCTACTACTGGGTATGAAAAGCAAGAAACCCACTCTCCTAAAAGATAGGAGGCAAGTCAAATAAGGAAATATTCAGTAACAGGATGTGTACTACAGAACTGTTCTCCTTGAATGTTCCACGTCCCCATTGCCCAGCCCTGTATAACATTAAATAAGTGACTGCTGCTCACAAACATATTACCATAGTTTGATGGAATCAATCCTGTTTTGTTCCCCACTTTGGCTTTCCACCATGGTCCAGTGTTCTATAATGCAAAAATACCCTTTTTACTTTTGCTTCCTAACATTCATTTTAGGTTTTGAAATCAATCCTTACACTGCACAGCTCATTTTTGATGATGCAATAATGGATCACGAGGAAGTAATATAACATTCCCAGGAGCAGCGTTAGCAAAGTGCCATGAGAACCTCACCTTGAACCAATGTGTACATACATACATACATACTTAATGGACCGCTCCCCAAAGGGGCTTTTCAGGGCCAATGAAACACAACGAAACGACAGAACAGAACAACAACAACTGTTAAGAATCCCAACTGGCTGGAGGCAAACCAGTTGGCTATTTACAAGTGCAGTTGGAAAGTTGAACCAGGGACTACCAGGATCAAATTCAACCAGTGGTCGGAGCGGGTCTTGAACCCAGGATCTCCGGATCTCAAGGCAAGCACCCTAACCAATGGGCCACACTGCCTCCTGTGTCATACACATGGCCGCTATTTTTGTATTCTTATGTATCTTTGCAAATTGGCCCTTTTGGCCTCACTTTCAAATGTAAAACGAGGCCAAAAAGGCCAAATTGCCATCAAACAAAGAAAATACGAAAATGGCAGCCATTTTGGAATAAGGTGTAAAGGTCTCAAAAATGTTTAGCTCAAGTTTTTTGGTCTTATCTCTTTTGCCAGGTACTCAGGTGTTACCCTCTGATGAAAAACGAACAACTGATTGAATCCTCATAAATTATTGATTTGTAATCTCTCAATTTGAAGAGCTGTTCTTATTATGGAACTTGATTGCCCAATTTAGTTGTGAAATATTCTTAGAGAAGACTGGCAAATGACAATTTTGGTACATTCATCCACTCCTATCATGCTCAAATTTAATTTCTTACCACTTGAAAATGAATTTGTCCACTCTTCACATTCAAATGCGATAAAAGAAAGCTACTTTTCCTCCAGTGTAAATAAATAAATTTTGTTGGATTTTAGTATAAATACACAGGTGATTATACAAAATTGCGCGCTCTCATTGGCTCGCTATCTCGGATTATCAGCCGATAATCACCTCGACGGACAAAATGGCTGCCAGTAGTCCTTTTGCCACTGTAAGTGAAGAAGATTTTTTTTTCTCTTTTTTGAAATAATCACCTGTGTATTTATACTAAAACAATTATTCGCCTCAGGCTCAGTGATTATTGGTGAATATTCACCTCAACTTCGTCTCGGTGAATATTCACCGATAATCACTTCGCCTTCTGTGAATAATTGTTAAGTATTGTATACGGCTACTGCAATAATTTGAAGGAATACCGATGCGGTCAGTGTAAAATGCAGCAGACTGCAGACCGGGGGTAAAATGCAGACTGAGGGTAAAATGCAGACTGCAGACCAGGGATAAAATGCAGACTGAGGGTAAAATGAATATTTATAATAAAAAACGAGTCATAAGCATAAAATAAAGAGTGTTTGTATTACATCTGTCACATTATCATGACTGCAGGTCGCTGCACCTTTGGGGACTGGTGTTAAGAGTCCACGGAAAATGCGCTCGTTGAAATCATCTGTGCTTTGTTTTTGCACTTCCAGATGTATTGAAATGTTCAAAGTTATTTCTCACACCAGTACATCGAGGGATATCGATCGATAAACCAACAATTATTACTCGGAATACCTGAAAGGTATCCGAGTTATAGGTTGTTCACCATTTATCACAAAAATCCGGAAATTTCGGTTGGAATGTAAATGGTAAGCCTATTTTGGTCTTCCCAAACGAAAAATTTCCTGAGAAAACGGGATTTTTTGAAAGGTAGTCCAAAATTCCCAAACGGAATTTCCAATCGGAAATCACTTCCAGTCTGCAGTCTGCCTTTTACACTGACCGAATTACTGTTGTTACCCTGTCAATAATGTAAAGAATATCTCCTTCCTCAAAACTTATCTCGTCTGGCTGCAAAAGGAAGAAACAAGAAGAGTAAACATAAACTTAATATCGAATAGTACAAACTTCGAAACAAAGATCGAAAGTCATGATCATTCGGGATGAACTGAGGTTTTGTACCTGTTGCGCAGTATAATTGAACAAAGCTCTCACAACTTGTACATGACCTATGGGAACAAAAACGAATGAATATTTGAAGAATTAAGCAAAAGTCACCAAATTCTGCAATAACCTGGTCTGGGGATTGGAGGAGGAGGTCGACGCGGAACAGACATGCTGTTGTTATTTAGAAAGAAAATATAAGGAAGGAGGAAGTGAGGAGTGCGCGGACGAGTGCGCGTGCGTTTGACCTCATGTGCCTGCAGGAGCATCAGTTTGCGGTTTTCATAATCAATGACAGGTAAGTACTTCATGTAGGTATCCCCTATTAGTATCACCCAACTAGTGGACTAATGCAAATCCTGCATTTTGATTGGCTACGCTACTAGACGACTATTAGCAATAGTCCTCGAGTAGCAAAAAGCGTGACGTTTTCTTTCGTTTTATTCCCAAATAAATATTTCTTCAACTTGCATTTGCTAACTTTATTATTGCCTTTTCTGTCCGACTAGTTGGGTGATACTAAAACAATTAGACCCTTCGCCCTCAAGGGCCACGGGTCTAATTGTTAATTATTATGTATTTTAATTTAAGGTACTTATAGTGTATTTAATAATTAGCCCCATATACCCATGTATACCCTTATATACCCCTATATACCCTTGTATACCCTCATATACTGCTATATACCCATGTATGCCTTATATACCCATGTATACGCTTGTATATCCTTATATACCTGTATACCCACGTATACACTTGTATACCCTTTTATTAAAAACTGGATCATTGGATAATGCAATTCGAGAGTTTTGATTGGCTAAGCCATCATGAGTTATGAGCCATTATACCATGATCTACAAATACGGCAAGCATATCCGTGATTTTTTGGGCCTTTTTATTTTTATTGTAGTCTAGTTTTCTATATTTTGGGGGCGTTTTTAATAAAACAATTATTCCACTCGCGCTTCTTTGATATGAGATGATTATATCATATCCACCGCGAGCTCATGAAATAATTGTTAAATATACCCTCGTATACCCTTGTATACCCTTACAGACCCCTACATACCCACGTATACCCTTATATACCCCTATATACCCATGTATACCCCTATATACCCAAGTATACCCTTGTATACCCTTATATACCACTATATACCCATGTATACCCTTATATACCCACGTATACCCTTGTATATCCTTATATATCTATGTAAATCCTTATACACTCCTGTATACCAAAGTATACCCTTGTATACCCTTATATACCACTATATACCCATGTATATCATTGTATACCCCTGTATACCTACGTATACCCTGGTCAAAAGGAACGAAGATGTTGGGTACGAGTGTGTGTCGGCCCCTAAAACATATGTAAAAATTCCCACGCCTACTCACAGCTCAAAACCGCCCTTGTCATGCATGGACGGCTTAGAAGCGTCTGCAATTTCCGCCTGTATATGCTTCCAGTCCGCTGGGGGTAAATTGATCATTGTAAAGCGCCTTTGAGACGTCTGATAAGGGCGCTATATAAATGCACCACTTTACTTTACTTTACTCCTGATCGTTTGGCTAGAAATCATTTCCTCTAGCCGCGCTTCAGCCATTCGATGAGGGCCAGTGTCGTGCTTCTTAAGTTGCCTCGCTCATGCCCAAAAAGAATTCTGGGTAATTCTGCCATTCCATGACAAGGGAAGACTCCCGATTCTCATTTCATAGTTTTTTTCATAAGTGTCGGGCCACCCAGTCCTACCAGCAAAATAACGCATCGATTGAAGGTTTTAGCTTTCAAAACTTGCCCGGATTGTGTCAGTAGGTCCTGGGATTCGTCCACAGAAAGGCCAGAGAGACAACTTCACTCGTGAACCGCCATGTTTATAACAGAGCATTTTAGGTGTCCCAGTCTGCATGAAACCATCTCTCGCCTCTGTCTGCGACAACACCAGACACGCACGGTTCTTACATTACGTTTATGCCTATAAAATCAACTGAAATGTCAATTGCTGGTACAAAAAAAAAAAAAAAACAAACAAAAACCAGGATGTTAATATTTTTTTGGTAGGCTAGGTATCGAAGAGCCAGAACATTTGCGCATGCGCTGACGGAATGTTTGAACAAGAGACAAAAACGCAGTACCTCCAGACACCGGCGCTGGAGCGTCGTACCAAACGAGTCATCCCGGGATTTCGGCCCGTGCGATCGCTTTTGGACGCAGTTGGCCCTTCGCTGCTTTCTGCTACCGACCTTGCCTCCCGGTACGGCATTGAGGGAGAGATATGTCGGCCCCTAAACCATATGTGACAAATCCCACGCCTACTCACAGCTCCAAACCGCCCTTGTCAATATAGCGTAAGAATTAGATGCCTTATATATTGAAGAGAAAAGTCATTTTATCTGTCATATGGTAAGCACTGGAGTCGCAGATTACAAAGTGTACGCATGCGCCCTCCTAGATGTAACATACATACAGTCATAAGCTTTTTCCGAATAACTACAGGAGCTAATATCTTCCAGACATAACATTTACAGCTAAAATACATAGCATATACAGATACCTACTAAATACATAATATTTAAAGATATATTCATTAAAAAGAAAAGCCGCTGTACAAAGTGCGGCCCTGGATTCTCTTTTAAGTCCAGTAAACTCATAGGTACGGATAAAATAAGTAGCGCATTCCGCAACTTAGCTGCTACGTAAGAAAAAAGAGAACTAAGACCATGACTGGTTGTTCCAGGTTTATTGAGGAACAGAATGTAATTTCCGCGAAGATCATGCATAGGAAGGGGACGGGAGAGAAAACGTATTTTTCATATAAGCAGAAAAACCCTTTGTTGCAACTTTGTCGCAAATTTTCTGTGATAAAAACTTGTTCAGAAATCCAAACTCTACGTTAACAGCGCACACCAGGCCTACTCCTGAGTGTCTGGCTAGAGATCATTTCCTCTGGCCGCGCCTCAGCCATTCCATGAGGGCCAGTGTCGTGCTTCTTAAGTTGCCTCGCTCATGCCCAAAAAGAATTCTGGGTAATTCTGCCATTCCATGACAAGGGAAGACTCCCGATTCTCATTTCATAGTTTTTTTCATAAGTGTCGGGCCACCCAGTCCTACCAGCAAAATAACGCATCGATTGAAGGTTTTAGCTTTCAAAACTTGCCCGGATTGTGTCAGTAGGTCCTGGGATTCGTCCACAGAAAGGCCAGAGAGACAACTTCACTCGTGAACCGCCATGTTTACAACAGAGCATTTTAGGTGTCCCAGTCTGCATGAAACCATCTCTCGCCTCTGTCTGAGACAACACCAGACACGCACGGTTCTTACATTACGTTTATGCCTATAAAATCAACTGAAATGTCAATTGCTGGTACAAAAAAAAAAAAAAAAAAAAAACAAAAACCAGGATGTTAATTTTTTTTTGGTAGGCTAGGTATCGAAGAGCCAAAACATTTGCGCATGCGCTGACGGAATGTTTGAACAAGAGACAAAAACGCAGTACCTCCAGACACCGGCGCTGGAGCGTCGTACCAAACGAGTCATCCCGGGATTTCGGCCCGTGCGATCGCTTTTGGACGCAGTTGGCCCTTCGCTGCTTTCTGCTACCGACCTTGCCTCCCGGTACGGCATTGAGGGAGAGATATGTCGGCCCCTAAACCATATGTGACAAATCCCACGCCTACTCACAGCTCCAAACCTCCCTTGTCAATATAGCGTAAGAATTAGATGCCTTATATATTGAAGAGAAAAGTCATTTTATCTGTCATATGGTAAGCACTGGAGTCGCAGATTACAAAGTGTACGCATGCGCCCTCCTAGATGTAACATACATACAGTCATAAGCTTTTTCCGAATAACTACAGGAGCTAATATCTTCCAGACATAACATTTACAGCTAAAATACATAGCATATACAGATACCTACTAAATACATAATATTTAAAGATATATTCATTAAAAAGAAAAGCCGCTGTACAAAGTGCGGCCCTGGATTCTCTTTTAACTCCAGTAAACTCATAGGTACGGATAAAATAAGTAGCGCATTCCGCAACTTAGCTGCTACGTAAGAAAAAAGAGAACTAAGACCATGACTGGTTGTTCCAGGTTTATTGAGGAACAGAATGTAATTTCCGCGAAGATCATGCATAGGAAGGGGACGGGAGAGAAAACGTATTTTTCATATAAGCAGAAAAACCCTTTGTTGCAACTTTGTCGCAAATTTTCTGTGATAAAAACTTGTTCAGAAATCCAAAATCTACGTTAACAGCGCACACCAGGCCTACTCCTGAGTGTCTGGCTAGAGATCATTTCCTCTGGCCGCGCCTCAGCCATTCCATGAGGGCCAGTGTCGTGCTTCTTAAGTTGCCTCGCTCATGCCCAAAAAGAATTCTGGGTAATTCTGCCATTCCATGACAAGGGAAGACTCCCGATTCTCATTTCATAGTTTTTTTCATAAGTGTCGGGCCACCCAGTCCTACCAGCAAAATAACGCATCGATTGAAGGTTTTAGCTTTCAAAACTTGCCCGGATTGTGTCAGTAGGTCCTGGGATTCGTCCACAGAAAGGCCAGAGAGACAACTTCACTCGTGAACCGCCATGTTTACAACAGAGCATTTTAGGTGTCCCAGTCTGCATGAAACCATCTCTCGCCTCTGTCTGAGACAACACCAGACACGCACGGTTCTTACATTACGTTTATGCCTATAAAATCAACTGAAATGTCAATTGCTGGTACAAAAAAAAAAAAAAAAAAAAACAAAAACCAGGATGTTAATTTTTTTTTGGTAGGCTAGGTATCGAAGAGCCAAAACATTTGCGCATGCGCTGACGGAATGTTTGAACAAGAGACAAAAACGCAGTACCTCCAGACACCGGCGCTGGAGCGTCGTACCAAACGAGTCATCCCGGGATTTCGGCCCGTGCGATCGCTTTTGGACGAAGTTGGCCCTTCGCTGCTTTCTGCTACCGACCTTGCCTCCCGGTACGGCATTGAGGGAGAGATATGTCGGCCCCTAAACCATATGTGACAAATCCCACGCCTACTCACAGCTCCAAACCGCCCTTGTCAATATAGCGTAAGAATTAAATGCCTTATATATTGAAGAGAAAAGTCATTTTATCTGTCATATGGTAAGCACTGGAGTCGCAGATTACAAAGTGTACGCATGCGCCCTCCTAGATGTAACATACATACAGTCATAAGCTTTTTCCGAATAACTACAGGAGCTAATATCTTCCAGACATAACATTTACAGCTAAAATACATAGCATATACAGATACCTACTAAATACATAATATTTAAAGATATATTCATTAAAAAGAAAAGCCGCTGTACAAAGTGCGGCCCTGGATTCTCTTTTAACACCAGTAAAGTCATAGGTACGGATAAAATCAAGTAGCGCATTCCGCAACTTAGCTGCTACGTAAGAAAAAAGAGAACTAAGACCATGACTGGTTGTTCCAGGTTTATTGAGGAACAGAATGTAATTTCTGCGAAGATCATGCATAGGAAGGGGACGGGAGAGAAAACGTATTTTTCATATAAGCAGAAAAACCCTTTGTTGCAACTTTGTCGCAAATTTTCTGTGATAAAAACTTGTTCAGAAATCCAAAATCTACGTTAACAGCGCACACCAGGCCTGCTCCTGAGTGTCTGGCGAGAGATCATTTCCTCTGGCCGCGCCTCAGCCATTCCATGAGGGCCAGTGTCGTGCTTCTTAAGTTGCCTCGCTCATGCCCAAAAAGAATTCTGGGTAATTCTGCCATTCCATGACAAGGGAAGACTCCCGATTCTCATTTCATAGTTTTTTTCATAAGTGTCGGGCCACCCAGTCCTACCAGCAAAATAACGCATCGATTGAAGGTTTTAGCTTTCAAAACTTGCCCGGATTGTGTCAGTAGGTCCTGGGATTCGTCCACAGAAAGGCCAGAGAGACAACTTCACTCGTGAACCGCCATGTTTACAACAGAGCATTTTAGGTGTCCCAGTCTGCATGAAACCATCTCTCGCCTCTGTCTGAGACAACACCAGACACGCACGGTTCTTACATTACGTTTATGCCTATAAAATCAACTGAAATGTCAATTGCTGGTACAAAAAAAAAAAAAACAAACAAACAAAAACCAGGATGTTAATTTTTTTTTGGTAGGCTAGGTATCGAAGAGCCAAAACATTTGCGCATGCGCTGACGGAATGTTTGAACAAGAGACAAAAACGCAGTACCTCCAGACACCGGCGCTGGAGCGTCGTACCAAACGAGTCATCTCGGGATTTCGGCCCGTGCGATCGCTTTTGGACGCAGTTGGCCCTTCGCTGCTTTCTGCTACCGACCTTGCCTCCCGGTACGGCATTGAGGGAGAGATATGTCGGCCCCTAAACCATATGTGACAAATCCCACGCCTACTCACAGCTCCAAACCTCCCTTGTCAATATAGCGTAAGAATTAGATGCCTTATATATTGAAGAGAAAAGTCATTTTATCTGTCATATGGTAAGCACTGGAGTCGCAGATTACAAAGTGTACGCATGCGCCCTCCTAGATGTAACATACATACAGTCATAAGCTTTTTCCGAATAACTACAGGAGCTAATATCTTCCAGACATAACATTTACAGCTAAAATACATAGCATATACAGATACCTACTAAATACATAATATTTAAAGATATATTCATTAAAAAGAAAAGCCGCTGTACAAAGTGCGGCCCTGGATTCTCTTTTAACTCCAGTAAACTCATAGGTACGGATAAAATCAAGTAGCGCATTCCGCAACTTAGCTGCTACGTAAAAAAAGAGAACTAAGACCATGACTGGTTGTTCCAGGTTTATTGAGGAACAGAATGTAATTTCCGCGAAGATCATGCATAGGAAGGGGACGGGAGAGAAAACGTATTTTTCATATAAGCAGAAAAACCCTTTGTTGCAACTTTGTCGCAAATTTTCTGTGATAAAAACTTGTTCAGAAATCCAAAATCTACGTTAACAGCGCACACCAGGCCTACTCCTGAGTGTCTGGCTAGAGATCATTTCCTCTGGCCGCGCCTCAGCCATTCCATGAGGGCCAGTGTCGTGCTTCTTAAGTTGCCTCGCTCATGCCAAAAAGAATTCTGGGTAATTCTGCCATTCCATGACAAGGGAAGACTCCCGATTCTCATTTCATAGTTTTTTTCATAAGTGTCGGGCCACCCAGTCCTACCAGCAAAATAACGCATCGATTGAAGGTTTTAGCTTTCAAAACTTGCCCGGATTGTGTCAGTAGGTCCTGGGATTCGTCCACAGAAAGGCCAGAGAGACAACTTCACTCGTGAACCGCCATGTTTACAACAGAGCATTTTAGGTGTCCCAGTCTGCATGAAACCATCTCTCGCCTCTGTCTGAGACAACACCAGACACGCACGGTTCTTACATTACGTTTATGCCTATAAAATCAACTGAAATGTCAACTGCTGGTACAAAAAAAAAAAAAAAACAAACAAACAAAAACCAGGATGTTAATTTTTTTTTGGTAGGCTAGGTATCGAAGAGCCAAAACATTTGCGCATGCGCTGACGGAATGTTTGAACAAGAGACAAAAACGCAGTACCTCCAGACACCGGCGCTGGAGCGTCGTACCAAACGAGTCATCCCGGGATTTCGGCCCGTGCGATCGCTTTTGGACGCAGTTGGCCCTTCGCTGCTTTCTGCTACCGACCTTGCCTCCCGGTACGGCATTGAGGGAGAGATATGTCGGCCCCTAAACCATATGTGACAAATCCCACGCCTACTCACAGCTCCAAACCGCCCTTGTCAATATAGCGTAAGAATTAGATGCCTTATATATTGAAGAGAAAAGTCATTTTATCTGTCATATGGTAAGCACTGGAGTCGCAGATTACAAAGTGTACGCATGCGCCCTCCTAGATGTAACATACATACAGTCATAAGCTTTTTCCGAATAACTACAGGAGCTAATATCTTCCAGACATAACATTTACAGCTAAAATACATAGCATATACAGATACCTACTAAATACATAATATTTAAAGATATATTCATTAAAAAGAAAAGCCGCTTTACAAAGTGCGGCCCTGGATTCTCTTTTAACACCAGTAAACTCATAGGTACGGATAAAATCAAGTAGCGCATTCCGCAACTTAGCTGCTACGTAAGAAAAAAGAGAACTAAGACCATGACTGGTTGTTCCAGGTTTATTGAGGAACAGAATGTAATTTCCGCGAAGATCATGCATAGGAAGGGGACGGGAGAGAAAACGTATTTTTCATATAAGCAGAAAAACCCTTTGTTGCAACTTTGTCGCAAATTTTCTGTGATAAAAACTTGTTCAGAAATCCAAAATCTACGTTAACAGCGCACACCAGGCCTACTCCTGAGTGTCTGGCTAGAGATCATTTCCTCTGGCCGCGCTTCAGCCATTCCATGAGGGCCAGTGTCGTGCTTCTTAAGTTGCCTCGCTCATGCCCAAAAAGAATTCTGGGTAATTCTGCCATTCCATGACAAGGGAAGACTCCCGATTCTCATTTCATAGTTTTTTTCATAAGTGTCGGGCCACCTAGGGCTGTACATAAGTTGCTCGGCAACTTTTGAGCAACTTTTCGGATTTGGAGCAACTTTTAGTTCTTCGAGCAACTTTTCGGATTTCGAGCATTTTTTTTCCTTTTTGAATAACTTTCTCGCCCTTTTAAGGCAATTTGTAACTAAAAACCACCCATTAAAGATTTAAAGTTCTAATTCAAACTTTTATGTATGGGATTCTGCGTAAAACACAGTGAAAATACCGGTCCCCTGGGCTGCCTGTGGTAACAGACGAAAGTGGTCAGCGGATATGCTCAAAAATTCAAAATGGCGGAGGCGAGTGATAAAGCATCGATTGAAGGTTTTCTTAGCTTTCAAAAACTGTGCCCCGGAGTGTGTCAGTAGGTCCTGGGATTCGTCCACAGGACAACCGGCCAGAGAGACATAATTCACTCGTCTGAACCGACCAACTGTTCGTACAACAGAGCAACTTTTAGGTGTACACAGTCTGCATGAAAACCATCTCTCGCCTCTGTCTGACAAGCCACTACAAACACCAGCCACGCACGGTTCTACATTACGTTTATGCTTCTACTAAAATCAACTGAAATGTCAATTGCTGGTAACAAAAAAAAAAAGAAAAACAAACAATACAAAACACCGGATGTTAATTTTTTTTTGGTAGGCTACCAGGTATCGAAGAGCCAACAACATTTGCGCATTGCGCTGACGGAAATTGTTTGACAACAAGAGACAAAACGCACAGTTACCTCCAGACACCGGCAGCTGTTGTGAGCGGTCGTACCAAACGAGTCATGCCCGGGATTCATCGGCCCGTGCGATTCGCTTTTGGACGCAGTTGTGCCCTTCGCTGCTTTCTGCTACCGACCCTTGCCTCCCCGGTTACGGCATTGAGGGGCGAGAGATATGTCGGACCCTAAAACCATATGTGACAAATCCCACGGCCATACTCACAGCTCCAAACCTCCTTGTCAATTATAGCCGTTAAGCATTAGAAGGGCCTTATATATTGAAGAGAAAAGTCATATTTTATCTGTCATATGGTAAGCACTGGAGGTCGCAGATTACAAAGTGTACGCATGCGCCCTCCTAGATGTAACATACATACAGTCAATAAGACTTTTTCCGATATAACTACAGGTAGCTAATATCTTCCAGACCATTAACATTTAACAGCCTACAAAAAAATACATAGCAATACAGATAGCCTTACTAAAATACATAATATTTAAAGATATAATTCATTAAAAAAAGGAAAAGCTCGCTGTACAATCTTCCACCTAGTGCGGCCCTGGATTTTCTCTTTTAAACACCAGTAAAATTCCAAAAAATATAGGTACGGATTAAAATCAAGTAGCGCATTCCGCAACTTAGCTGCTACGTAAGGTGGGAAAAAAGATGACACTAAGGACCAATGAACTGGTTGTTCAGGGTTTATTGATGGGAACAGAATGTAATTTCCGCGAAGATGATGCTATAGGAAAGGGGACGGGATCAGAGGGTTTTGAGTCAAGACTATTGAGGGGGGAAAACGTATTTTTTCATATTAGAGGGAAAAGCGAATGGAAAACACTTTGTTGCAACTTGGTGTGTCGCAAATTTTGTCCTGTCGATGAAAAACTTGTTCAAGAAAGTCCCAAAAATCCTACGTTAACAGCGCAAACCAGGCATACTCCTGAGTGTCTGGGCTAGGAGATCATTTCCTCTGGCAGCGCTTCAAGTTACATTCCCATTGAGGGCTCAGGTGTCGTGCTTCTTAAGTTGCCTCGCCTCAAATTGCCCAAAAAGAATTCTGGGGTTAATTATGCCATTCCATGACAAGGGACAGGACTACACGATTCTCATTTCATAGTTTTTTTCATAACGTGTCGGGTCGCCACCCAGGTCCTACCAGCAAAATAACGCATCGATTGAAGGTTTTAGCTTTCAAAACTTGCCCGGATTGTGTCAGTAGGTCCTGGGATTCGTCCACAGAAAGGCCAGAGAGACAACTTCACTCGTGAACCGACATGTTTACATCAGAGCATTTTAGGTGTCCCAGTCTGCATGAAACCATCTCTCGCCTCTGTCTGAGACAACACCAGACACGCACGGTTCTTACATTACGTTTATGCCTATAAAATCAACTGAATGTCAATTGCTGGTACAAAACAAAAAAAAACAAACAAACAAAAACCCGGATGTTAAATTTTTTTTGGTAGGCTAGGTATCGAAGAGCCAAAACATTTGCGCATGCGCTGACGGAATGTTTGAACAAGAGACAAAAGCGCAGTAACCTCCAGACACCGGCGCTGGAGCGTCGTACCAAACGAGTCATCCCGGGATTTCGGCCCGTGCGATCGCTTTTGGACGCAGTTGGCCCTTCGCTGCTTTCTGCTACCGACCTTGCCTCCCGGTACGGCATTGAGGGAGAGATATGTCGGCCCCTAAACCATATGTGACAAATCCCACGCCTACTCACATCTCCAAACCGCCCTTGTCAATCGAGCGTAAAAATTAGATGCCTTATATATTGAAGAGAAAAGTCATTTTATCTGTACATATGGTAAGCACTGGAGTCGCAGATTACAAAGTGTACGCATGCGCCCTCCTAGATGTAACATACATACAGTCATAAGCTTTTTCCGAATAACTACAGGAGCTAATATCTTCCAGACATAACATTTACAGCTAAAATACATAGCATATACAGATACCTACTAAATACATAATATTTAAAGATATATTCATTAAAAAGAAAAGCCGCTGTACAAAGTGCGGCCCTGGATTCTCTTTTAACACCAGTAAACTCATAGGTACGGATAAAATCAAGTAGCGCATTCCGCAACTTAGCTGCTACGTAAGAAAAAAGAGAACTAAGACCATGACTGGTTGTTCCAGGTTTATTGAGGAACAGAATGTAATTTCCGCGAAGATCATGCATAGGAAGGGGACGGGAGAGAAAACGTATTTTTCATATAAGCAAAAAACCCTTTGTTGCAACTTTGTCGCAAATTTTCTGTGATAAAACTTGTTCAGAAATCCAAATCTACGTTAACAGCGCACACCAGGCCTACTCCTGAGTGTCTGGCTAGAGATCATTTCCTCTGGCCGCGCTTCAGCCATTCCATGAGGGCCAGTGTCGTGCTTCTTAAGTTGCCTCGCTCATGCCCAAAAAGAATTCTGGGTAATTCTGCCATTCCATGACAAGGGAAGACTCCCGATTCTCATTTCATAGTTTTTTTCATAAGTGTCGGGCCACCCAGTCCTACCAGCAAAATAACGCATCGATTGAAGGTTTTAGCTTTCAAAACTTGCCCGGATTGTGTCAGTAGGTCCTGGGATTCGTCCACAGAAAGGCCAGAGAGACAACTTCACTCGTGAACCGACATGTTTACAACAGAGCATTTTAGGTGTCCCAGTCTGCATGAAACCATCTCTCGCCTCTGTCTGAGACAACACCAGACACGCACGGTTCTTACATTACGTTTATGCCTATAAAATCAACTGAAATGTCAATTGCTGGTACAAAAAAAAAAAAGAAAAACAAACAAAAACCAGGATGTTAATTTTTTTTTGGTAGGCTAGGTATCGAAGAGCCAAAACATTTGCGCATGCGCTGACGGAATGTTTGAACAAGAGACAAAACGCAGTACCTCCAGACACCGGCGCTGGAGCGTCGTACCAAACGAGTCATCCCGGGATTTCGGCCCGTGCGATCGCTTTTGGACGCAGTTGGCCCTTCGCTGCTTTCTGCTACCGACCTTGCCTCCCGGTACGGCATTGAGGGAGAGATATGTCGGCCCCTAAACCATATGTGACAAATCCCACGCCTACTCACAGCTCCAAACCGCCCTTGTCAATATAGCGTAAGAATTAGATGCCTTATATATTGAAGAGAAAAGTCATTTTATCTGTCATATGGTAAGCACTGGAGTCGCAGATTACAAAGTGTACGCATGCGCCCTCCTAGATGTAACATACATACAGTCATAAGCTTTTTCCGAATAACTACAGGAGCTAATATCTTCCAGACATAACATTTACAGCTAAAATACATAGCATATACAGATACCTACTAAATACATAATATTTAAAGATATATTCATTAAAAAGAAAAGCCGCTGTACAAAGTGCGGCCCTGGATTCTCTTTTAACACCAGTAAACTCATAGGTACGGATAAAATCAAGTAGCGCATTCCGCAACTTAGCTGCTACGTAAGAAAAAAGAGAACTAAGACCATGACTGGTTGTTCCAGGTTTATTGAGGAACAGAATGTAATTTCCGCGAAGATCATGCATAGGAAGGGGACGGGAGAGAAAACGTATTTTTCATATAAGCAGAAAAACCCTTTGTTGCAACTTTGTCGCAAATTTTCTGTGATAAAAACTTGTTCAGAAATCCAAAATCTACGTTAACAGCGCACACCAGGCCTACTCCTGAGTGTCTGGCTAGAGATCATTTCCTCTGGCCGCGCTTCAGCCATTCCATGAGGGCCAGTGTCGTGCTTCTTAAGTTGCCTCGCTCATGCCCAAAAAGAATTCTGGGTAATTCTGCCATTCCATGACAAGGGAAGACTCCCGATTCTCATTTCATAGTTTTTTTCATAAGTGTCGGGCCACCCAGTCCTACCAGCAAAATAACGCATCGATTGAAGGTTTTAGCTTTCAAAACTTGCCCGGATTGTGTCAGTAGGTCCTGGGATTCGTCCACAGAAAGGCCAGAGAGACAACTTCACTCGTGAACCGACATGTTTACAACAGAGCATTTTAGGTGTCCCAGTCTGCATGAAACCATCTCTCGCCTCTGTCTGAGACAACACCAGACACGCACGGTTCTTACATTACGTTTATGCCTATAAAATCAACTGAAATGTCAATTGCTGGTACAAAAAAAAAAAAAAAAAACAAACAAAAACCAGGATGTTAATTTTTTTTGGTAGGCTAGGTATCGAAGAGCCAAAACATTTGCGCATGCGCTGACGGAATGTTTGAACAAGAGACAAAAACGCAGTACCTCCAGACACCGGCGCTGGAGCGTCGTACCAAACGAGTCATCCCGGGATTTCGGCCCGTGCGATCGCTTTTGGACGCAGTTGGCCCTTCGCTGCTTTCTGCTACCGACCTTGCCTCCCGGTACGGCATTGAGGGAGAGATATGTCGGCCCCTAAACCATATGTGACAAATCCCACGCCTACTCACAGCTCCAAACCGCCCTTGTCAATATAGCGTAAGAATTAGATGCCTTATATATTGAAGAGAAAAGTCATTTTATCTGTCATATGGTAAGCACTGGAGTCGCAGATTACAAAGTGTACGCATGCGCCCTCCTAGATGTAACATACATACAGTCATAAGCTTTTTCCGAATAACTACAGGAGCTAATATCTTCCAGACATAACATTTACAGCTAAAATACATAGCATATACAGATACCTACTAAATACATAATATTTAAAGATATATTCATTAAAAAGAAAAGCCGCTGTACAAAGTGCGGCCCTGGATTCTCTTTTAACACCAGTAAACTCATAGGTACGGATAAAATCAAGTAGCGCATTCCGCAACTTAGCTGCTACGTAAGAAAAAAGAGAACTAAGACCATGACTGGTTGTTCCAGGTTTATTGAGGAACAGAATGTAATTTCCGCGAAGATCATGCATAGGAAGGGGACGGGAGAGAAAACGTATTTTTCATATAAGCAGAAAAACCCTTTGTTGCAACTTTGTCGCAAATTTTCTGTGATAAAAACTTGTTCAGAAATCCAAAATCTACGTTAACAGCGCACACCAGGCCTACTCCTGAGTGTCTGGCTAGAGATCATTTCCTCTGGCCGCGCTTCAGCCATTCCATGAGGGCCAGTGTCGTGCTTCTTAAGTTGCCTCGCTCATGCCCAAAAAGAATTCTGGGTAATTCTGCCATTCCATGACAAGGGAAGACTCCCGATTCTCATTTCATAGTTTTTTTCATAAGTGTCGGGCCACCCAGTCCTACCAGCAAAATAACGCATCGATTGAAGGTTTTAGCTTTCAAAACTTGCCCGGATTGTGTCAGTAGGTCCTGGGATTCGTCCACAGAAAGGCCAGAGAGACAACTTCACTCGTGAACCGACATGTTTACAACAGAGCATTTTAGGTGTCCCAGTCTGCATGAAACCATCTCTCGCCTCTGTCTGAGACAACACCAGACACGCACGGTTCTTACATTACGTTTATGCCTATAAAATCAACTGAAATGTCAATTGCTGGTACAAAAAAAAAAAAAACAAACAAACAAAAACCAGGATGTTAATTTTTTTTTTGGTAGGCTAGGTATCGAAGAGCCAAAACATTTGCGCATGCGCTGACGGAATGTTTGAACAAGAGACAAAAACGCAGTACCTCCAGACACCGGCGCTGGAGCGTCGTACCAAACGAGTCATCCCGGGATTTCGGCCCGTGCGATCGCTTTTGGACGCAGTTGGCCCTTCGCTGCTTTCTGCTACCGACCTTGCCTCCCGGTACGGCATTGAGGGAGAGATATGTCGGCCCCTAAACCATATGTGACAAATCCCACGCCTACTCACAGCTCCAAACCGCCCTTGTCAATATAGCGTAAGAATTAGATGCCTTATATATTGAAGAGAAAAGTCATTTTATCTGTCATATGGTAAGCACTGGAGTCGCAGATTACAAAGTGTACGCATGCGCCCTCCTAGATGTAACATACATACAGTCATAAGCTTTTTCCGAATAACTACAGGAGCTAATATCTTCCAGACATAACATTTACAGCTAAAATACATAGCATATACAGATACCTACTAAATACATAATATTTAAAGATATATTCATTAAAAAGAAAAGCCGCTGTACAAAGTGCGGCCCTGGATTCTCTTTTAACACCAGTAAACTCATAGGTACGGATAAAATCAAGTAGCGCATTCCGCAACTTAGCTGCTACGTAAGAAAAAAGAGAACTAAGACCATGACTGGTTGTTCCAGGTTTATTGAGGAACAGAATGTAATTTCCGCGAAGATCATGCATAGGAAGGGGACGGGAGAGAAAACGTATTTTTCATATAAGCAGAAAAACCCTTTGTTGCAACTTTGTCGCAAATTTTCTGTGATAAAAACTTGTTCAGAAATCCAAAATCTACGTTAACAGCGCACACCAGGCCTACTCCTGAGTGTCTGGCTAGAGATCATTTCCTCTGGCCGCGCTTCAGCCATTCCATGAGGGCCAGTGTCGTGCTTCTTAAGTTGCCTCGCTCATGCCCAAAAAGAATTCTGGGTAATTCTGCCATTCCATGACAAGGGAAGACTCCCGATTCTCATTTCATAGTTTTTTTCATAAGTGTCGGGCCACCCAGTCCTACCAGCAAAATAACGCATCGATTGAAGGTTTTAGCTTTCAAAACTTGCCCGGATTGTGTCAGTAGGTCCTGGGATTCGTCCACAGAAAGGCCAGAGAGACAACTTCACTCGTGAACCGACATGTTTACAACAGAGCATTTTAGGTGTCCCAGTCTGCATGAAACCATCTCTCGCCTCTGTCTGAGACAACACCAGACACGCACGGTTCTTACATTACGTTTATGCCTATAAAATCAACTGAAATGTCAATTGCTGGTACAAAAAAAAAAAAAAACAAACAAACAAAAACCAGGATGTTAATTTTTTTTTGGTAGGCTAGGTATCGAAGAGCCAAAACATTTGCGCATGCGCTGACGGAATGTTTGAACAAGAGACAAAAACGCAGTACCTCCAGACACCGGCGCTGGAGCGTCGTACCAAACGAGTCATCCCGGGATTTCGGCCCGTGCGATCGCTTTTGGACGCAGTTGGCCCTTCGCTGCTTTCTGCTACCGACCTTGCCTCCCGGTACGGCATTGAGGGAGAGATATGTCGGCCCCTAAACCATATGTGACAAATCCCACGCCTACTCACAGCTCCAAACCGCCCTTGTCAATATAGCGTAAGAATTAGATGCCTTATATATTGAAGAGAAAAGTCATTTTATCTGTCATATGGTAAGCACTGGAGTCGCAGATTACAAAGTGTACGCATGCGCCCTCCTAGATGTAACATACATACAGTCATAAGCTTTTTCCGAATAACTACAGGAGCTAATATCTTCCAGACATAACATTTACAGCTAAAATACATAGCATATACAGATACCTACTAAATACATAATATTTAAAGATATATTCATTAAAAAGAAAAGCCGCTGTACAAAGTGCGGCCCTGGATTCTCTTTTAACACCAGTAAACTCATAGGTACGGATAAAATCAAGTAGCGCATTCCGCAACTTAGCTGCTACGTAAGAAAAAAGAGAACTAAGACCATGACTGGTTGTTCCAGGTTTATTGAGGAACAGAATGTAATTTCCGCGAAGATCATGCATAGGAAGGGGACGGGAGAGAAAACGTATTTTTCATATAAGCAGAAAAACCCTTTGTTGCAACTTTGTCGCAAATTTTCTGTGATAAAAACTTGTTCAGAAATCCAAAATCTACGTTAACAGCGCACACCAGGCCTACTCCTGAGTGTCTGGCTAGAGATCATTTCCTCTGGCCGCGCTTCAGCCATTCCATGAGGGCCAGTGTCGTGCTTCTTAAGTTGCCTCGCTCATGCCCAAAAAGAATTCTGGGTAATTCTGCCATTCCATGACAAGGGAAGACTCCCGATTCTCATTTCATAGTTTTTTTCATAAGTGTCGGGCCACCCAGTCCTACCAGCAAAATAACGCATCGATTGAAGGTTTTAGCTTTCAAAACTTGCCCGGATTGTGTCAGTAGGTCCTGGGATTCGTCCACAGAAAGGCCAGAGAGACAACTTCACTCGTGAACCGACATGTTTACAACAGAGCATTTTAGGTGTCCCAGTCTGCATGAAACCATCTCTCGCCTCTGTCTGAGACAACACCAGACACGCACGGTTCTTACATTACGTTTATGCCTATAAAATCAACTGAAATGTCAATTGCTGGTACAAAAAAAAAAAAAAAAAAACAAAAACCAGGATGTTAATTTTTTTTTGGTAGGCTAGGTATCGAAGAGCCAAAACATTTGCGCATGCGCTGACGGAATGTTTGAACAAGAGACAAAAACGCAGTACCTCCAGACACCGGCGCTGGAGCGTCGTACCAAACGAGTCATCCCGGGATTTCGGCCCGTGCGATCGCTTTTGGACGCAGTTGGCCCTTCGCTGCTTTCTGCTACCGACCTTGCCTCCCGGTACGGCATTGAGGGAGAGATATGTCGGCCCCTAAACCATATGTGACAAATCCCACGCCTACTCACAGCTCCAAACCGCCCTTGTCAATATAGCGTAAGAATTAGATGCCTTATATATTGAAGAGAAAAGTCATTTTATCTGTCATATGGTAAGCACTGGAGTCGCAGATTACAAAGTGTACGCATGCGCCCTCCTAGATGTAACATACATACAGTCATAAGCTTTTTCCGAATAACTACAGGAGCTAATATCTTCCAGACATAACATTTACAGCTAAAATACATAGCATATACAGATACCTACTAAATACATAATATTTAAAGATATATTCATTAAAAAGAAAAGCCGCTGTACAAAGTGCGGCCCTGGATTCTCTTTTAACACCAGTAAACTCATAGGTACGGATAAAATCAAGTAGCGCATTCCGCAACTTAGCTGCTACGTAAGAAAAAAGAGAACTAAGACCATGACTGGTTGTTCCAGGTTTATTGAGGAACAGAATGTAATTTCCGCGAAGATCATGCATAGGAAGGGGACGGGAGAGAAAACGTATTTTTCATATAAGCAGAAAAACCCTTTGTTGCAACTTTGTCGCAAATTTTCTGTGATAAAAACTTGTTCAGAAATCCAAAATCTACGTTAACAGCGCACACCAGGCCTACTCCTGAGTGTCTGGCTAGAGATCATTTCCTCTGGCCGCGCTTCAGCCATTCCATGAGGGCCAGTGTCGTGCTTCTTAAGTTGCCTCGCTCATGCCCAAAAAGAATTCTGGGTAATTCTGCCATTCCATGACAAGGGAAGACTCCCGATTCTCATTTCATAGTTTTTTTCATAAGTGTCGGGCCACCCAGTCCTACCAGCAAAATAACGCATCGATTGAAGGTTTTAGCTTTCAAAACTTGCCCGGATTGTGTCAGTAGGTCCTGGGATTCGTCCACAGAAAGGCCAGAGAGACAACTTCACTCGTGAACCGACATGTTTACAACAGAGCATTTTAGGTGTCCCAGTCTGCATGAAACCATCTCTCGCCTCTGTCTGAGACAACACCAGACACGCACGGTTCTTACATTACGTTTATGCCTATAAAATCAACTGAAATGTCAATTGCTGGTACAAAAAAAAAAAAAACAAACAAACAAAAACCAGGATGTTAATTTTTTTTTTGGTAGGCTAGGTATCGAAGAGCCAAAACATTTGCGCATGCGCTGACGGAATGTTTGAACAAGAGACAAAAACGCAGTACCTCCAGACACCGGCGCTGGAGCGTCGTACCAAACGAGTCATCCCGGGATTTCGGCCCGTGCGATCGCTTTTGGACGCAGTTGGCCCTTCGCTGCTTTCTGCTACCGACCTTGCCTCCCGGTACGGCATTGAGGGAGAGATATGTCGGCCCCTAAACCATATGTGACAAATCCCACGCCTACTCACAGCTCCAAACCGCCCTTGTCAATATAGCGTAAGAATTAGATGCCTTATATATTGAAGAGAAAAGTCATTTTATCTGTCATATGGTAAGCACTGGAGTCGCAGATTACAAAGTGTACGCATGCGCCCTCCTAGATGTAACATACATACAGTCATAAGCTTTTTCCGAATAACTACAGGAGCTAATATCTTCCAGACATAACATTTACAGCTAAAATACATAGCATATACAGATACCTACTAAATACATAATATTTAAAGATATATTCATTAAAAAGAAAAGCCGCTGTACAAAGTGCGGCCCTGGATTCTCTTTTAACACCAGTAAACTCATAGGTACGGATAAAATCAAGTAGCGCATTCCGCAACTTAGCTGCTACGTAAGAAAAAAGAGAACTAAGACCATGACTGGTTGTTCCAGGTTTATTGAGGAACAGAATGTAATTTCCGCGAAGATCATGCATAGGAAGGGGACGGGAGAGAAAACGTATTTTTCATATAAGCAGAAAAACCCTTTGTTGCAACTTTGTCGCAAATTTTCTGTGATAAAAACTTGTTCAGAAATCCAAAATCTACGTTAACAGCGCACACCAGGCCTACTCCTGAGTGTCTGGCTAGAGATCATTTCCTCTGGCCGCGCTTCAGCCATTCCATGAGGGCCAGTGTCGTGCTTCTTAAGTTGCCTCGCTCATGCCCAAAAAGAATTCTGGGTAATTCTGCCATTCCATGACAAGGGAAGACTCCCGATTCTCATTTCATAGTTTTTTTCATAAGTGTCGGGCCACCCAGTCCTACCAGCAAAATAACGCATCGATTGAAGGTTTTAGCTTTCAAAACTTGCCCGGATTGTGTCAGTAGGTCCTGGGATTCGTCCACAGAAAGGCCAGAGAGACAACTTCACTCGTGAACCGACATGTTTACAACAGAGCATTTTAGGTGTCCCAGTCTGCATGAAACCATCTCTCGCCTCTGTCTGAGACAACACCAGACACGCACGGTTCTTACATTACGTTTATGCCTATAAAATCAACTGAAATGTCAATTGCTGGTACAAAAAAAAAAAAAACAAACAAACAAAAACCAGGATGTTAATTTTTTTTTTGGTAGGCTAGGTATCGAAGAGCCAAAACATTTGCGCATGCGCTGACGGAATGTTTGAACAAGAGACAAAAACGCAGTACCTCCAGACACCGGCGCTGGAGCGTCGTACCAAACGAGTCATCCCGGGATTTCGGCCCGTGCGATCGCTTTTGGACGCAGTTGGCCCTTCGCTGCTTTCTGCTACCGACCTTGCCTCCCGGTACGGCATTGAGGGAGAGATATGTCGGCCCCTAAACCATATGTGACAAATCCCACGCCTACTCACAGCTCCAAACCGCCCTTGTCAATATAGCGTAAGAATTAGATGCCTTATATATTGAAGAGAAAAGTCATTTTATCTGTCATATGGTAAGCACTGGAGTCGCAGATTACAAAGTGTACGCATGCGCCCTCCTAGATGTAACATACATACAGTCATAAGCTTTTTCCGAATAACTACAGGAGCTAATATCTTCCAGACATAACATTTACAGCTAAAATACATAGCATATACAGATACCTACTAAATACATAATATTTAAAGATATATTCATTAAAAAGAAAAGCCGCTGTACAAAGTGCGGCCCTGGATTCTCTTTTAACACCAGTAAACTCATAGGTACGGATAAAATCAAGTAGCGCATTCCGCAACTTAGCTGCTACGTAAGAAAAAAGAGAACTAAGACCATGACTGGTTGTTCCAGGTTTATTGAGGAACAGAATGTAATTTCCGCGAAGATCATGCATAGGAAGGGGACGGGAGAGAAAACGTATTTTTCATATAAGCAGAAAAACCCTTTGTTGCAACTTTGTCGCAAATTTTCTGTGATAAAAACTTGTTCAGAAATCCAAAATCTACGTTAACAGCGCACACCAGGCCTACTCCTGAGTGTCTGGCTAGAGATCATTTCCTCTGGCCGCGCTTCAGCCATTCCATGAGGGCCAGTGTCGTGCTTCTTAAGTTGCCTCGCTCATGCCCAAAAAGAATTCTGGGTAATTCTGCCATTCCATGACAAGGGAAGACTCCCGATTCTCATTTCATAGTTTTTTTCATAAGTGTCGGGCCACCCAGTCCTACCAGCAAAATAACGCATCGATTGAAGGTTTTAGCTTTCAAAACTTGCCCGGATTGTGTCAGTAGGTCCTGGGATTCGTCCACAGAAAGGCCAGAGAGACAACTTCACTCGTGAACCGACATGTTTACAACAGAGCATTTTAGGTGTCCCAGTCTGCATGAAACCATCTCTCGCCTCTGTCTGAGACAACACCAGACACGCACGGTTCTTACATTACGTTTATGCCTATAAAATCAACTGAAATGTCAATTGCTGGTACAAAAAAAAAAAAAACAAACAAACAAAAACCAGGATGTTAATTTTTTTTTTGGTAGGCTAGGTATCGAAGAGCCAAAACATTTGCGCATGCGCTGACGGAATGTTTGAACAAGAGACAAAAACGCAGTACCTCCAGACACCGGCGCTGGAGCGTCGTACCAAACGAGTCATCCCGGGATTTCGGCCCGTGCGATCGCTTTTGGACGCAGTTGGCCCTTCGCTGCTTTCTGCTACCGACCTTGCCTCCCGGTACGGCATTGAGGGAGAGATATGTCGGCCCCTAAACCATATGTGACAAATCCCACGCCTACTCACAGCTCCAAACCGCCCTTGTCAATATAGCGTAAGAATTAGATGCCTTATATATTGAAGAGAAAAGTCATTTTATCTGTCATATGGTAAGCACTGGAGTCGCAGATTACAAAGTGTACGCATGCGCCCTCCTAGATGTAACATACATACAGTCATAAGCTTTTTCCGAATAACTACAGGAGCTAATATCTTCCAGACATAACATTTACAGCTAAAATACATAGCATATACAGATACCTACTAAATACATAATATTTAAAGATATATTCATTAAAAAGAAAAGCCGCTGTACAAAGTGCGGCCCTGGATTCTCTTTTAACACCAGTAAACTCATAGGTACGGATAAAATCAAGTAGCGCATTCCGCAACTTAGCTGCTACGTAAGAAAAAAGAGAACTAAGACCATGACTGGTTGTTCCAGGTTTATTGAGGAACAGAATGTAATTTCCGCGAAGATCATGCATAGGAAGGGGACGGGAGAGAAAACGTATTTTTCATATAAGCAGAAAAACCCTTTGTTGCAACTTTGTCGCAAATTTTCTGTGATAAAAACTTGTTCAGAAATCCAAAATCTACGTTAACAGCGCACACCAGGCCTACTCCTGAGTGTCTGGCTAGAGATCATTTCCTCTGGCCGCGCTTCAGCCATTCCATGAGGGCCAGTGTCGTGCTTCTTAAGTTGCCTCGCTCATGCCCAAAAAGAATTCTGGGTAATTCTGCCATTCCATGACAAGGGAAGACTCCCGATTCTCATTTCATAGTTTTTTTCATAAGTGTCGGGCCACCCAGTCCTACCAGCAAAATAACGCATCGATTGAAGGTTTTAGCTTTCAAAACTTGCCCGGATTGTGTCAGTAGGTCCTGGGATTCGTCCACAGAAAGGCCAGAGAGACAACTTCACTCGTGAACCGACATGTTTACAACAGAGCATTTTAGGTGTCCCAGTCTGCATGAAACCATCTCTCGCCTCTGTCTGAGACAACACCAGACACGCACGGTTCTTACATTACGTTTATGCCTATAAAATCAACTGAAATGTCAATTGCTGGTACAAAAAAAAAAAAAACAAACAAACAAAAACCAGGATGTTAATTTTTTTTTTGGTAGGCTAGGTATCGAAGAGCCAAAACATTTGCGCATGCGCTGACGGAATGTTTGAACAAGAGACAAAAACGCAGTACCTCCAGACACCGGCGCTGGAGCGTCGTACCAAACGAGTCATCCCGGGATTTCGGCCCGTGCGATCGCTTTTGGACGCAGTTGGCCCTTCGCTGCTTTCTGCTACCGACCTTGCCTCCCGGTACGGCATTGAGGGAGAGATATGTCGGCCCCTAAACCATATGTGACAAATCCCACGCCTACTCACAGCTCCAAACCGCCCTTGTCAATATAGCGTAAGAATTAGATGCCTTATATATTGAAGAGAAAAGTCATTTTATCTGTCATATGGTAAGCACTGGAGTCGCAGATTACAAAGTGTACGCATGCGCCCTCCTAGATGTAACATACATACAGTCATAAGCTTTTTCCGAATAACTACAGGAGCTAATATCTTCCAGACATAACATTTACAGCTAAAATACATAGCATATACAGATACCTACTAAATACATAATATTTAAAGATATATTCATTAAAAAGAAAAGCCGCTGTACAAAGTGCGGCCCTGGATTCTCTTTTAACACCAGTAAACTCATAGGTACGGATAAAATCAAGTAGCGCATTCCGCAACTTAGCTGCTACGTAAGAAAAAAGAGAACTAAGACCATGACTGGTTGTTCCAGGTTTATTGAGGAACAGAATGTAATTTCCGCGAAGATCATGCATAGGAAGGGGACGGGAGAGAAAACGTATTTTTCATATAAGCAGAAAAACCCTTTGTTGCAACTTTGTCGCAAATTTTCTGTGATAAAAACTTGTTCAGAAATCCAAAATCTACGTTAACAGCGCACACCAGGCCTACTCCTGAGTGTCTGGCTAGAGATCATTTCCTCTGGCCGCGCTTCAGCCATTCCATGAGGGCCAGTGTCGTGCTTCTTAAGTTGCCTCGCTCATGCCCAAAAAGAATTCTGGGTAATTCTGCCATTCCATGACAAGGGAAGACTCCCGATTCTCATTTCATAGTTTTTTTCATAAGTGTCGGGCCACCCAGTCCTACCAGCAAAATAACGCATCGATTGAAGGTTTTAGCTTTCAAAACTTGCCCGGATTGTGTCAGTAGGTCCTGGGATTCGTCCACAGAAAGGCCAGAGAGACAACTTCACTCGTGAACCGACATGTTTACAACAGAGCATTTTAGGTGTCCCAGTCTGCATGAAACCATCTCTCGCCTCTGTCTGAGACAACACCAGACACGCACGGTTCTTACATTACGTTTATGCCTATAAAATCAACTGAAATGTCAATTGCTGGTACAAAAAAAAAAAAAAACAAACAAACAAAAACCAGGATGTTAATTTTTTTTTGGTAGGCTAGGTATCGAAGAGCCAAAACATTTGCGCATGCGCTGACGGAATGTTTGAACAAGAGACAAAAACGCAGTACCTCCAGACACCGGCGCTGGAGCGTCGTACCAAACGAGTCATCCCGGGATTTCGGCCCGTGCGATCGCTTTTGGACGCAGTTGGCCCTTCGCTGCTTTCTGCTACCGACCTTGCCTCCCGGTACGGCATTGAGGGAGAGATATGTCGGCCCCTAAACCATATGTGACAAATCCCACGCCTACTCACAGCTCCAAACCGCCCTTGTCAATATAGCGTAAGAATTAGATGCCTTATATATTGAAGAGAAAAGTCATTTTATCTGTCATATGGTAAGCACTGGAGTCGCAGATTACAAAGTGTACGCATGCGCCCTCCTAGATGTAACATACATACAGTCATAAGCTTTTTCCGAATAACTACAGGAGCTAATATCTTCCAGACATAACATTTACAGCTAAAATACATAGCATATACAGATACCTACTAAATACATAATATTTAAAGATATATTCATTAAAAAGAAAAGCCGCTGTACAAAGTGCGGCCCTGGATTCTCTTTTAACACCAGTAAACTCATAGGTACGGATAAAATCAAGTAGCGCATTCCGCAACTTAGCTGCTACGTAAGAAAAAAGAGAACTAAGACCATGACTGGTTGTTCCAGGTTTATTGAGGAACAGAATGTAATTTCCGCGAAGATCATGCATAGGAAGGGGACGGGAGAGAAAACGTATTTTTCATATAAGCAGAAAAACCCTTTGTTGCAACTTTGTCGCAAATTTTCTGTGATAAAAACTTGTTCAGAAATCCAAAATCTACGTTAACAGCGCACACCAGGCCTACTCCTGAGTGTCTGGCTAGAGATCATTTCCTCTGGCCGCGCTTCAGCCATTCCATGAGGGCCAGTGTCGTGCTTCTTAAGTTGCCTCGCTCATGCCCAAAAAGAATTCTGGGTAATTCTGCCATTCCATGACAAGGGAAGACTCCCGATTCTCATTTCATAGTTTTTTTCATAAGTGTCGGGCCACCCAGTCCTACCAGCAAAATAACGCATCGATTGAAGGTTTTAGCTTTCAAAACTTGCCCGGATTGTGTCAGTAGGTCCTGGGATTCGTCCACAGAAAGGCCAGAGAGACAACTTCACTCGTGAACCGACATGTTTACAACAGAGCATTTTAGGTGTCCCAGTCTGCATGAAACCATCTCTCGCCTCTGTCTGAGACAACACCAGACACGCACGGTTCTTACATTACGTTTATGCCTATAAAATCAACTGAAATGTCAATTGCTGGTACAAAAAAAAAAAAAAAAAACAAACAAAAACCAGGATGTTAATTTTTTTTTGGTAGGCTAGGTATCGAAGAGCCAAAACATTTGCGCATGCGCTGACGGAATGTTTGAACAAGAGACAAAAACGCAGTACCTCCAGACACCGGCGCTGGAGCGTCGTACCAAACGAGTCATCCCGGGATTTCGGCCCGTGCGATCGCTTTTGGACGCAGTTGGCCCTTCGCTGCTTTCTGCTACCGACCTTGCCTCCCGGTACGGCATTGAGGGAGAGATATGTCGGCCCCTAAACCATATGTGACAAATCCCACGCCTACTCACAGCTCCAAACCGCCCTTGTCAATATAGCGTAAGAATTAGATGCCTTATATATTGAAGAGAAAAGTCATTTTATCTGTCATATGGTAAGCACTGGAGTCGCAGATTACAAAGTGTACGCATGCGCCCTCCTAGATGTAACATACATACAGTCATAAGCTTTTTCCGAATAACTACAGGAGCTAATATCTTCCAGACATAACATTTACAGCTAAAATACATAGCATATACAGATACCTACTAAATACATAATATTTAAAGATATATTCATTAAAAAGAAAAGCCGCTGTACAAAGTGCGGCCCTGGATTCTCTTTTAACACCAGTAAACTCATAGGTACGGATAAAATCAAGTAGCGCATTCCGCAACTTAGCTGCTACGTAAGAAAAAAGAGAACTAAGACCATGACTGGTTGTTCCAGGTTTATTGAGGAACAGAATGTAATTTCCGCGAAGATCATGCATAGGAAGGGGACGGGAGAGAAAACGTATTTTTCATATAAGCAGAAAAACCCTTTGTTGCAACTTTGTCGCAAATTTTCTGTGATAAAAACTTGTTCAGAAATCCAAAATCTACGTTAACAGCGCACACCAGGCCTACTCCTGAGTGTCTGGCTAGAGATCATTTCCTCTGGCCGCGCTTCAGCCATTCCATGAGGGCCAGTGTCGTGCTTCTTAAGTTGCCTCGCTCATGCCCAAAAAGAATTCTGGGTAATTCTGCCATTCCATGACAAGGGAAGACTCCCGATTCTCATTTCATAGTTTTTTTCATAAGTGTCGGGCCACCCAGTCCTACCAGCAAAATAACGCATCGATTGAAGGTTTTAGCTTTCAAAACTTGCCCGGATTGTGTCAGTAGGTCCTGGGATTCGTCCACAGAAAGGCCAGAGAGACAACTTCACTCGTGAACCGACATGTTTACAACAGAGCATTTTAGGTGTCCCAGTCTGCATGAAACCATCTCTCGCCTCTGTCTGAGACAACACCAGACACGCACGGTTCTTACATTACGTTTATGCCTATAAAATCAACTGAAATGTCAATTGCTGGTACAAAAAAAAAAAAAACAAACAAACAAAAACCAGGATGTTAATTTTTTTTTGGTAGGCTAGGTATCGAAGAGCCAAAACATTTGCGCATGCGCTGACGGAATGTTTGAACAAGAGACAAAAACGCAGTACCTCCAGACACCGGCGCTGGAGCGTCGTACCAAACGAGTCATCCCGGGATTTCGGCCCGTGCGATCGCTTTTGGACGCAGTTGGCCCTTCGCTGCTTTCTGCTACCGACCTTGCCTCCCGGTACGGCATTGAGGGAGAGATATGTCGGCCCCTAAACCATATGTGACAAATCCCACGCCTACTCACAGCTCCAAACCGCCCTTGTCAATATAGCGTAAGAATTAGATGCCTTATATATTGAAGAGAAAAGTCATTTTATCTGTCATATGGTAAGCACTGGAGTCGCAGATTACAAAGTGTACGCATGCGCCCTCCTAGATGTAACATACATACAGTCATAAGCTTTTTCCGAATAACTACAGGAGCTAATATCTTCCAGACATAACATTTACAGCTAAAATACATAGCATATACAGATACCTACTAAATACATAATATTTAAAGATATATTCATTAAAAAGAAAAGCCGCTGTACAAAGTGCGGCCCTGGATTCTCTTTTAACACCAGTAAACTCATAGGTACGGATAAAATCAAGTAGCGCATTCCGCAACTTAGCTGCTACGTAAGAAAAAAGAGAACTAAGACCATGACTGGTTGTTCCAGGTTTATTGAGGAACAGAATGTAATTTCCGCGAAGATCATGCATAGGAAGGGGACGGGAGAGAAAACGTATTTTTCATATAAGCAGAAAAACCCTTTGTTGCAACTTTGTCGCAAATTTTCTGTGATAAAAACTTGTTCAGAAATCCAAAATCTACGTTAACAGCGCACACCAGGCCTACTCCTGAGTGTCTGGCTAGAGATCATTTCCTCTGGCCGCGCTTCAGCCATTCCATGAGGGCCAGTGTCGTGCTTCTTAAGTTGCCTCGCTCATGCCCAAAAAGAATTCTGGGTAATTCTGCCATTCCATGACAAGGGAAGACTCCCGATTCTCATTTCATAGTTTTTTTCATAAGTGTCGGGCCACCCAGTCCTACCAGCAAAATAACGCATCGATTGAAGGTTTTAGCTTTCAAAACTTGCCCGGATTGTGTCAGTAGGTCCTGGGATTCGTCCACAGAAAGGCCAGAGAGACAACTTCACTCGTGAACCGACATGTTTACAACAGAGCATTTTAGGTGTCCCAGTCTGCATGAAACCATCTCTCGCCTCTGTCTGAGACAACACCAGACACGCACGGTTCTTACATTACGTTTATGCCTATAAAATCAACTGAAATGTCAATTGCTGGTACAAAAAAAAAAAAAACAAACAAACAAAAACCAGGATGTTAATTTTTTTTTTGGTAGGCTAGGTATCGAAGAGCCAAAACATTTGCGCATGCGCTGACGGAATGTTTGAACAAGAGACAAAAACGCAGTACCTCCAGACACCGGCGCTGGAGCGTCGTACCAAACGAGTCATCCCGGGATTTCGGCCCGTGCGATCGCTTTTGGACGCAGTTGGCCCTTCGCTGCTTTCTGCTACCGACCTTGCCTCCCGGTACGGCATTGAGGGAGAGATATGTCGGCCCCTAAACCATATGTGACAAATCCCACGCCTACTCACAGCTCCAAACCGCCCTTGTCAATATAGCGTAAGAATTAGATGCCTTATATATTGAAGAGAAAAGTCATTTTATCTGTCATATGGTAAGCACTGGAGTCGCAGATTACAAAGTGTACGCATGCGCCCTCCTAGATGTAACATACATACAGTCATAAGCTTTTTCCGAATAACTACAGGAGCTAATATCTTCCAGACATAACATTTACAGCTAAAATACATAGCATATACAGATACCTACTAAATACATAATATTTAAAGATATATTCATTAAAAAGAAAAGCCGCTGTACAAAGTGCGGCCCTGGATTCTCTTTTAACACCAGTAAACTCATAGGTACGGATAAAATCAAGTAGCGCATTCCGCAACTTAGCTGCTACGTAAGAAAAAAGAGAACTAAGACCATGACTGGTTGTTCCAGGTTTATTGAGGAACAGAATGTAATTTCCGCGAAGATCATGCATAGGAAGGGGACGGGAGAGAAAACGTATTTTTCATATAAGCAGAAAAACCCTTTGTTGCAACTTTGTCGCAAATTTTCTGTGATAAAAACTTGTTCAGAAATCCAAAATCTACGTTAACAGCGCACACCAGGCCTACTCCTGAGTGTCTGGCTAGAGATCATTTCCTCTGGCCGCGCTTCAGCCATTCCATGAGGGCCAGTGTCGTGCTTCTTAAGTTGCCTCGCTCATGCCCAAAAAGAATTCTGGGTAATTCTGCCATTCCATGACAAGGGAAGACTCCCGATTCTCATTTCATAGTTTTTTTCATAAGTGTCGGGCCACCCAGTCCTACCAGCAAAATAACGCATCGATTGAAGGTTTTAGCTTTCAAAACTTGCCCGGATTGTGTCAGTAGGTCCTGGGATTCGTCCACAGAAAGGCCAGAGAGACAACTTCACTCGTGAACCGACATGTTTACAACAGAGCATTTTAGGTGTCCCAGTCTGCATGAAACCATCTCTCGCCTCTGTCTGAGACAACACCAGACACGCACGGTTCTTACATTACGTTTATGCCTATAAAATCAACTGAAATGTCAATTGCTGGTACAAAAAAAAAAAAAACAAACAAACAAAAACCAGGATGTTAATTTTTTTTTTGGTAGGCTAGGTATCGAAGAGCCAAAACATTTGCGCATGCGCTGACGGAATGTTTGAACAAGAGACAAAAACGCAGTACCTCCAGACACCGGCGCTGGAGCGTCGTACCAAACGAGTCATCCCGGGATTTCGGCCCGTGCGATCGCTTTTGGACGCAGTTGGCCCTTCGCTGCTTTCTGCTACCGACCTTGCCTCCCGGTACGGCATTGAGGGAGAGATATGTCGGCCCCTAAACCATATGTGACAAATCCCACGCCTACTCACAGCTCCAAACCGCCCTTGTCAATATAGCGTAAGAATTAGATGCCTTATATATTGAAGAGAAAAGTCATTTTATCTGTCATATGGTAAGCACTGGAGTCGCAGATTACAAAGTGTACGCATGCGCCCTCCTAGATGTAACATACATACAGTCATAAGCTTTTTCCGAATAACTACAGGAGCTAATATCTTCCAGACATAACATTTACAGCTAAAATACATAGCATATACAGATACCTACTAAATACATAATATTTAAAGATATATTCATTAAAAAGAAAAGCCGCTGTACAAAGTGCGGCCCTGGATTCTCTTTTAACACCAGTAAACTCATAGGTACGGATAAAATCAAGTAGCGCATTCCGCAACTTAGCTGCTACGTAAGAAAAAAGAGAACTAAGACCATGACTGGTTGTTCCAGGTTTATTGAGGAACAGAATGTAATTTCCGCGAAGATCATGCATAGGAAGGGGACGGGAGAGAAAACGTATTTTTCATATAAGCAGAAAAACCCTTTGTTGCAACTTTGTCGCAAATTTTCTGTGATAAAAACTTGTTCAGAAATCCAAAATCTACGTTAACAGCGCACACCAGGCCTACTCCTGAGTGTCTGGCTAGAGATCATTTCCTCTGGCCGCGCTTCAGCCATTCCATGAGGGCCAGTGTCGTGCTTCTTAAGTTGCCTCGCTCATGCCCAAAAAGAATTCTGGGTAATTCTGCCATTCCATGACAAGGGAAGACTCCCGATTCTCATTTCATAGTTTTTTTCATAAGTGTCGGGCCACCCAGTCCTACCAGCAAAATAACGCATCGATTGAAGGTTTTAGCTTTCAAAACTTGCCCGGATTGTGTCAGTAGGTCCTGGGATTCGTCCACAGAAAGGCCAGAGAGACAACTTCACTCGTGAACCGACATGTTTACAACAGAGCATTTTAGGTGTCCCAGTCTGCATGAAACCATCTCTCGCCTCTGTCTGAGACAACACCAGACACGCACGGTTCTTACATTACGTTTATGCCTATAAAATCAACTGAAATGTCAATTGCTGGTACAAAAAAAAAAAAACAAACAAACAAAAACCAGGATGTTAATTTTTTTTTTGGTAGGCTAGGTATCGAAGAGCCAAAACATTTGCGCATGCGCTGACGGAATGTTTGAACAAGAGACAAAAACGCAGTACCTCCAGACACCGGCGCTGGAGCGTCGTACCAAACGAGTCATCCCGGGATTTCGGCCCGTGCGATCGCTTTTGGACGCAGTAGGCCCTTCGCTGCTTTCTGCTACCGACCTTGCCTCCCGGTACGGCATTGAGGGAGAGATATGTCGGCCCCTAAACCATATGTGACAAATCCCACGCCTACTCACAGCTCCAAACCGCCCTTGTCAATATAGCGTAAGAATTAGATGCCTTATATATTGAAGAGAAAAGTCATTTTATCTGTCATATGGTAAGCACTGGAGTCGCAGATTACAAAGTGTACGCATGCGCCCTCCTAGATGTAACATACATACAGTCATAAGCTTTTTCCGAATAACTACAGGAGCTAATATCTTCCAGACATAACATTTACAGCTAAAATACATAGCATATACAGATACCTACTAAATACATAATATTTAAAGATATATTCATTAAAAAGAAAAGCCGCTGTACAAAGTGCGGCCCTGGATTCTCTTTTAACACCAGTAAACTCATAGGTACGGATAAAATCAAGTAGCGCATTCCGCAACTTAGCTGCTACGTAAGAAAAAAGAGAACTAAGACCATGACTGGTTGTTCCAGGTTTATTGAGGAACAGAATGTAATTTCCGCGAAGATCATGCATAGGAAGGGGACGGGAGAGAAAACGTATTTTTCATATAAGCAGAAAAACCCTTTGTTGCAACTTTGTCGCAAATTTTCTGTGATAAAAACTTGTTCAGAAATCCAAAATCTACGTTAACAGCGCACACCAGGCCTACTCCTGAGTGTCTGGCTAGAGATCATTTCCTCTGGCCGCGCTTCAGCCATTCCATGAGGGCCAGTGTCGTGCTTCTTAAGTTGCCTCGCTCATGCCCAAAAAGAATTCTGGGTAATTCTGCCATTCCATGACAAGGGAAGACTCCCGATTCTCATTTCATAGTTTTTTTCATAAGTGTCGGGCCACCCAGTCCTACCAGCAAAATAACGCATCGATTGAAGGTTTTAGCTTTCAAAACTTGCCCGGATTGTGTCAGTAGGTCCTGGGATTCGTCCACAGAAAGGCCAGAGAGACAACTTCACTCGTGAACCGACATGTTTACAACAGAGCATTTTAGGTGTCCCAGTCTGCATGAAACCATCTCTCGCCTCTGTCTGAGACAACACCAGACACGCACGGTTCTTACATTACGTTTATGCCTATAAAATCAACTGAAATGTCAATTGCTGGTACAAAAAAAAAAAAAACAAACAAACAAAAACCAGGATGTTAATTTTTTTTTTGGTAGGCTAGGTATCGAAGAGCCAAAACATTTGCGCATGCGCTGACGGAATGTTTGAACAAGAGACAAAAACGCAGTACCTCCAGACACCGGCGCTGGAGCGTCGTACCAAACGAGTCATCCCGGGATTTCGGCCCGTGCGATCGCTTTTGGACGCAGTAGGCCCTTCGCTGCTTTCTGCTACCGACCTTGCCTCCCGGTACGGCATTGAGGGAGAGATATGTCGGCCCCTAAACCATATGTGACAAATCCCACGCCTACTCACAGCTCCAAACCGCCCTTGTCAATATAGCGTAAGAATTAGATGCCTTATATATTGAAGAGAAAAGTCATTTTATCTGTCATATGGTAAGCACTGGAGTCGCAGATTACAAAGTGTACGCATGCGCCCTCCTAGATGTAACATACATACAGTCATAAGCTTTTTCCGAATAACTACAGGAGCTAATATCTTCCAGACATAACATTTACAGCTAAAATACATAGCATATACAGATACCTACTAAATACATAATATTTAAAGATATATTCATTAAAAAGAAAAGCCGCTGTACAAAGTGCGGCCCTGGATTCTCTTTTAACACCAGTAAACTCATAGGTACGGATAAAATCAAGTAGCGCATTCCGCAACTTAGCTGCTACGTAAGAAAAAAGAGAACTAAGACCATGACTGGTTGTTCCAGGTTTATTGAGGAACAGAATGTAATTTCCGCGAAGATCATGCATAGGAAGGGGACGGGAGAGAAAACGTATTTTTCATATAAGCAGAAAAACCCTTTGTTGCAACTTTGTCGCAAATTTTCTGTGATAAAAACTTGTTCAGAAATCCAAAATCTACGTTAACAGCGCACACCAGGCCTACTCCTGAGTGTCTGGCTAGAGATCATTTCCTCTGGCCGCGCTTCAGCCATTCCATGAGGGCCAGTGTCGTGCTTCTTAAGTTGCCTCGCTCATGCCCAAAAAGAATTCTGGGTAATTCTGCCATTCCATGACAAGGGAAGACTCCCGATTCTCATTTCATAGTTTTTTTCATAAGTGTCGGGCCACCCAGTCCTACCAGCAAAATAACGCATCGATTGAAGGTTTTAGCTTTCAAAACTTGCCCGGATTGTGTCAGTAGGTCCTGGGATTCGTCCACAGAAAGGCCAGAGAGACAACTTCACTCGTGAACCGACATGTTTACAACAGAGCATTTTAGGTGTCCCAGTCTGCATGAAACCATCTCTCGCCTCTGTCTGAGACAACACCAGACACGCACGGTTCTTACATTACGTTTATGCCTATAAAATCAACTGAAATGTCAATTGCTGGTACAAAAAAAAAAAAAACAAACAAACAAAAACCAGGATGTTAATTTTTTTTTGGTAGGCTAGGTATCGAGGAGCCAAAACATTTGCGCATGCGCTGACGGAATGTTTGAACAAGAGACAAAAACGCAGTACCTCCAGACACCGGCGCTGGAGCGTCGTACCAAACGAGTCATCCCGGGATTTCGGCCCGTGCGATCGCTTTTGGACGCAGTTGGCCCTTCGCTGCTTTCTGCTACCGACCTTGCCTCCCGGTACGGCATTGAGGGAGAGATATGTCGGCCCCTAAACCATATGTGACAAATCCCACGCCTACTCACAGCTCCAAACCGCCCTTGTCAATATAGCGTAAGAATTAGATGCCTTATATATTGAAGAGAAAAGTCATTTTATCTGTCATATGGTAAGCACTGGAGTCGCAGATTACAAAGTGTACGCATGCGCCCTCCTAGATGTAACATACATACAGTCATAAGCTTTTTCCGAATAACTACAGGAGCTAATATCTTCCAGACATAACATTTACAGCTA
>NC_090870.1:2235685-2243185 GCF_036669935.1 Montipora foliosa | reverse complement strand
CCACTATCAACCAACTTTGCACAGTCGTAGCAATTTTAATTCAATATCTTCATTGTCATAGACTGCCATCCCCAATTTTTAAGAAGATCCTGGAAGTTGTGAAGCAAGTACAATCTCTGCCAAGGTTGTCTTTGTTTTATCGTAAATCTGAGTGTGCAAAATTTGAAAAGATTCAAAGAATTTCTGCTGTCTCCTTTCTTTGTCTTTTTGAATGTTGCTTCCTCAATAAACTACCAAAATGCTCTGGATATGAAGGATTCTGTGGAACAGAAATAATGTCATTCTCAAATCATAATGCACACCAACATACACAACGTACAGATGTTGTTGCACTGCGAACAGCTTCCCTTGCTTTCATTAAGTCATGTTTTGTTGGGCTGAAGGCAGTCTCCAAAAGGGAAGGTATGTTTGAAAGATGTTTGTTTTGTAACACTAATCTGCAAAAGAAACCTGTTTCCTGGCCTGTTGAGGAAGTTACACTTATTTTTGAGTTCTTTTCTTTAACTGCCATCCCACCCACCATGACATTGACATAATGTTTAAAAAATGAGCAGCAGTGTTTTATCGGGATTTAAAAACATGAGGTGTAGCCAAGTGTTTTTAGACCCAATAAAATATTTGCTGTGAGTTTTTTTAACAGCTTCAAAAACATTCCACAAAAAGCGTGTCCCTCTGGACTCAGAACAATGATCTCAATCGTGAGAGGAGAATATTAGCATATCAGAAGAACAAGCTATGTCTTATTACAGGGCTCAAAGTTTATTTTTGGCTTTGGGAGCACTTGTGCTACCAAGTGTATATTTCTAGGCGCACAGCAGAAAATGTTAGGAGCACAGCTTAAAATACTGGGAGCACCTGTTCTAACAGAAAAGCAGAACTTAAGACATTATTGCGTCACTTTCAGTTTTTTATTTTGACTTACTTTTCGTTTGAGACTGTGTCTGTGTTTCGTATTCGAAAGTAATTAGCGAATTGCTTTGGTTTTGCATTACTTAACTCAGTGCAACAATTCCTTCTCTGAATCCCCCTCTAGCTACTCGAATTCGTTTAGCTCTGCTCTTTCAAATTTGTGAGACAAGAAATATAACTGATAGAAACCGATGTTTCAGTGCATCTAGCACCATTATCAATATTACATTAGGATAAAAATGCGGTTTGTGAAAAGGATAAGTGGAAGCGCATTTGCATAAAAGAGTGCCAAGCTAATTACAGGAATACTTTAGCACGAAGAGAATCCGACTGTACATTCAATGCTGGGTTAAGATGTTGAATACACAGCATTTCATTAACAAGGCAGTCAAATTTGTTTGTGCATTTCTTGATTACATTGAAGCATGCTAAGAAATTGTTCGGAAGAGCAACTGCAGCATCCTGATCTTTATAGGGGATAACTATCCAGATGGCGTCATCGGTATGCTGTTTAGGCTGGTCCACTGCCACTCTCGAGGTGATAAACCTGTTGATGACGGAATCAATAAGGTGATTCGGATACCTCAGCTTACTGAAAACCTCTCTCACATTCTTCTGAAAAATGCGCCCAAGATGACGATAACCGGTGCACGCAATCAAGCATGGTGACAAACAAGCCATGCTTGTAGCGGCTGTCCACATGGCTATGAAAGTGCAGGAGTAGCCCTGTGTTTGTCGGCTTAACTTAAACCTTTGTTTTAACACATGGCGCGCGATTTAAAAGCTGCACCCCAAGGAAAGGGTGCGTCCCATTTTTCTCTACCTCCATAGTAAGGCTCACGGCGCTATGGGCATGGTTCAGGGCATGGTTCAGGGTATCCAAAAAACAGGGTATCCATCGGTCTGTTCGTATAGGGCCCCATTGAACTGAAACAGCTGCCCCTTTGTAGCAACATGTCGAAGATCAACAAGATCAGTTCTAGTCAAGTTTAGATCATAGGTGTCGTTGAACCAGTTGTTTTCGAAGGCTTTGCGTGCCAGGATGTCAAGCAATTCATGTGCTCTATTGAAGGGTCCCTAAAAAGAATTTTCCCACCGCTACGTAGACGACACTCTAGTCAGGATGCCAGGTCTGGCAGCAGCTACACAATTTTTGGTTACCCTGAACCACGCCCATAGCACCGCTCCCTTTCCTTGGGGTGCAGCTTTTAAATCGCGTGCCATGTGTTGAAACAAAGGTTTACATTAAGCCGACAAACACAGGGCTACTCCTGCACTATCATAGCCATGTGGACAACCTCTACAAGCATGGCTTGCTTGTCACCATGCTTGATCGTGCGCACCGGCAATCATCATCTTGGGCACATTTTTCAGAAGAGTGTGAACGTCTGAGAGAAGTTTTCCGTAAGCTGAGGTTTATCACCTCGAGAGTGGCAGTGGACCAGCCTAAACAGCATACCGATGATGCCATCTGGATAGTTATCCCCTATAAAGATCAGGATGCTGCAGTGTCTGTCAAACGACAACTTAGAGTTCTTAGCAGCAAGATCCAAAAGACCATTCAACCCTTGTTTACTAGCCGCAAGCTTAAACAAGATCTAAGCCTGCGTGAGCCCAAGCCTAACATCGTAACCCAGCAATGCGTTTTTCATTTATTCAAGTGTGACCTGTGCGATGCAGATTATGTCGAGTACACAAAGGGCCACCTTCACACATGCATTGAGGGACACCGTCAAAAGGCGTCATCTATTTACAGGCATTATTGCAAAGAACATAACACTGCTGTTCCGAACAATAATATTTCTTAGCACACTTCAATGTAATCAAGAAATGCACAAACAAATTTGACTGCCTTGTTAATGAAATGCTGTGTATTCAACATCTTAAACCAGTATTGAATGTACAGTTGGATTCTCTTCATGCTAAAGTATTCATGTAATTAGCTTGGCACTCTTTTATGCAAATTTGCTTCAACCTTGATAATGGCGCAAGATGCACCGAAAAGTTGGTTTATATCACTTATATTTCTTGTCTCATGTATTTCCAAATCGTTTCTTATAAGTCATGCTGTATTTGAGCTTTCAAGGTGCATGAGTGCGATCTCACATGATTTTTTAGACGCACAACCAAAAATTTAGTCGCATGTGCAACCATTTGGTTGTTGACTTTGAGCTCTGTATTAGTATTCTTTATATCAATTATACTAATGAGGAGTGGATATAAAGCTCATAAACGTGACGTATTAGTGGTGTTTTGATAGGCTGTTAGGTCATGAATTATTAATGAGTTTTTGAAGGATTGATAAGCCTAGTGCATAAGAAACCACGTCTGCCAAAAGCATGCACTGTAGCTCCCTACCTTGATAGACTGATTAAAAAAGTAAACAGTATTTTTAATGCAGCTTCCCCAATAATAGTATTAGAGGGAGACTACCCACAAGGCATCTGAAGAGTCTTGCTGAGGTCAGTTTGTGCTTTATGCTTTATCCAACTAATAATCAGCTTTCTTTTTTTTTTTAATTAGATACTCATCTCTTACCAGAAATACTAGTAAATCCTTGTAAAAGCTATTACTCATTCATGAGAAATACAGAGAAATGCAGTGTTAAGATTACATTAATACATGTCAAGTCCCAATACAATAATGATTCAAATTTTACCCATAAAGTATTAATAATGATAATGAAAGTATTAGTTTTCGTTGCTGTAAATTACAGAATGATTGTACTGTTTTTAGACATGGAACATAATTTTTTTGTAATATGCTGTTCTTTAATTCTTCCAGGTTCATCATTTTTTGAGCAATTAGTCCTTACCTGCCTTACTTCATGGTGTGTTCACATTGTTTCTCTTGGTCATGACATAATGTGTACCACCAATGTCACCACCATTCAATATTCCAGTCCAAGCAAGTTTTGTTCCTTGTTGGTGGTACTTTTCTGTGATCAAGATGATGAGCTTGTTGAAGTTTTACTGTTACTTCTGCTTCTTCACCAAGGAATGCATAGGTAAGTTGTAAAGTAATGGTCATGGATGATGACAAAAATGAGCCGTGGAAAGAGGGAGCTAAAATGTTTAAATTATTAGCCAATATTACAAACTCACTGTCATTGTACCCCTAAGGTTATGCATCATGAGACTCTAAAAGAGTTAAGAGTTTTTGACCTCCTAGTCCTCAAAATGTCGTTGCTCTGTAATGCTAATAAGGCATGGAGAATCTCTCTGATCTGGGGCAAGCCTTAGACAACCTTCAAGTATAAAGACTGCACTTCAAATTTACAGCATTATGTATATTTATTACTCCAGTATGTTCCATTTCTCGTTCAACCAAATGGAATATATTGTTTTGGGAAATCATGTCAGTATAATTTTGTTGTGTTCCAAATGAATCTTGAAAGAGGAGGCCATTTTTGCACTGGGAGTAGGATACAAAGAAAAACTGCTTGAGACGAGTGATGAGGTAGTTCATCACCATTGCATTCCAGAGCATTGGTTGACATTCACTCTGCTCCTGTATCACTACAACCCTTTTTGACATTTACATATTTTAGAAATAGGCCCACATACTGTTGTTCAGGCCTAGCTAGATACAAAAATTTGAATGTAGCTTTAAAAGTTACAAAGACCCCAAATACTTATTTCTTCAAACCCGGGTAGCATCAGACATAGTCTGATTGTCAGCATGGTTGCAACAGAGTTGGTACTAACTAGTTATACAGAGTTAAGTTAGCATTGAATCATGGGATCAGGTTCACACATAACCCAGATAAGTATTAACCCAGCTTCAAGGAACATAGTCTTTGGTAAAGAAATGTGGACGAAAATTAATGGTCTTTAGAAACACAAATATTCAGATTGAAAATCAGGTCTACATATACAGCGCCACGCCTCCTTTGTTTTTGTTAATTTCTGTTTATTTCTCCAGGGATATCTCTCGCAGTGAAACTGTAACAAACCTTCAAGACCAGTTAAACCCACATTTGCTGTTCTTTAAGTTTGTGCAATCCATCGAGTTCGATCACTCTGTTCTTCTTGATCTCCTGATTTCGTCAGAGACGCGATTTCTGGAGTATAGTGTTCACTATCTCCACTTTGTGATTGATGATTGGAAGTGGTTTAGCCACTGCGTGGTAACTTTTGAACAGGAACAAATCAGTAGTGAAGCTGTAAAACCTACTTGGAATGACGTACGCACAGACTTAGCATATGCGTTGAATAAGTATGCATTTCCTCCCGATAAAAGTGCTCAGTTTTATAGCCAAGAATTAAACCCGAAAGAGGCAGTATCTGAGATTCAGGAGGAAAAACTAGTTGAACAAGAGAAAGGCGTTTGGAAGAACGAGGAATTTGACAGCATTGAAACTTTGTCATCAGTCATTTTCGAAAGGAATTGGAAAAGTGACTGCCATTCAGAGTCAGCCTGTGTGCAGCTGCGGTCGCGTAGCTTTGATAAATTGCGTAGTCATCCAGAATGCAACTCTCTAAAAATGGACCACGTAGGGAAGACAAGAAATAGCTTGGAGAGCATTTCTGTCCTTTACTCTTCAAGCGATGAGTCGGACAATGGAATTGAAGATAATATCAATGTTTGTCATGACAGTACCGAGACAGTTTGTTTGTCTCACAATTTAGAGAATATGATGACAATGTTAATCAGACTAAGGATAGCTGTGGTACGTTTGTCAAGTGGCGGGCATTTCCCGTATGACGCATCACCATTAATATCACTTATTGAAACAGTGGAGAAATATTACGATGACTGTTGATCTTCACATCGCAAACACCAACCAGTGGTTAAAGAAAGCAGCGATAGAGAAAATTTCTGGTCGTTTTTTTCTTTACGCTTCCAATGATTGTGTTATTTTCCTCAACTCATCGAGAGTGTAGGATGACATAGCGAGGCCCCTGTAGTTGAAAACCTGCTGTCCACCCAATGAATCACTTTAAGGCTGCTGAAAAACGCCAACAAAGCCAACTGAGTTAACAAGAGGACTGTGATTTATTCAGTAGATATCTCCATTTACGCTTCGAACAACTGAAGCCAGGGGGTCGTTTCTCGAAAGAACCCAAACTTCACGGGCCTTTTTTGGGTGTCCCAGTTCTCTAAGTATCTTAAGAGCGAAGAGGTTTTACTTAAATTCGTCAAACTTCTCAATTTTTTAGCTTTTTGTTATCTTGAAAACACGTTAAAAGACCAGTTCATCAAAACAAGTGGATAGCAATTTCGGAAATGGCTCTTCGGGGCTTTCCAGAAAAGAGCACGAATTTTAGGGACGCACATTAGGGACTTAAAAATCTACATCGCGTTCGTCAACGAGAACGCCGCAAAACAATAATATTATTGGTTAAAGAAGGGGAAAAGACTATAGTTTTTCGGTATTCTGCTTAATAATGACGCGAAATCACCAAATTTTAGGTTTTAACGACAACGTGGGCATACAAATGTAAACCTTTCATTCTTTTCACTCTGAAACGGCTCGTTCCAATTGATTCTTAGGATACTTTGCCCACATTGTACGACGCGAGCGAGATGGGATAATAGGGAAAACTCACTATTGCGCAGTCTTGTAATTTGAGGTGAGGTTTTCGTCGACCTCATCAAGGTCTTAAGATAGAGATTAGAGAGGGAAGACGTTAGACAGTAATGACTAGAACCAGGTTGCTGACCAGCGGTTTTCGTTAAAACAATGGTTTGCTGGGGGTGCAAATCTTTGGGTCTTCAGCAACATGTGAAGGGGGCTACTCACATCCATGGTCACACACTGGATCTGATTGTAACTCGCCAATCGCAATCTGTGATCTCTATGCCACAAGTAGACCGTTTATTTTCAGACCACTTTGCTGTTACCTGCAGTCTTCAAATGCCTAAGCCGGCCACTTCCGTTAAGAAACATAACTACAGAAATCTTAAAGCTGTTAACATCGATCAACTAAGAAAAGATCTTAGAGACTCTGAATTGTGTACTAAACCCCCTAGCTCCCTTGATGTGATGATTGGCTGTTATAACACTACTCTTACGGACATCCTGAACCGTCACGCCCCTCTTAAAACCAGGACTGTAACTGTAAGGCGACGCCTACCATGGTTTAATGAGGATATAAGAGAAGCCAAGAGAGCTAGGCGCAGGGCTGAGAAACGAGGTCTTCATCAGACTTTGAATGCTATAAGAAATGCAGGAACCGTGTTACCCATTTATTGAATAACGCCCGCACGGCGTTCTATAAAGATTTTATAGAGGAAAACAGTGGCGATCAGGGTAAACTTTTCAGCGCTACGAAGAGGTTACTGAGGCAGGATTCAGGAGTCCAGTTCCCACCACGTGACGATGAATATTTACTGGCTAACGCTATGGGAAATTTCTTTGTCAAGAAGGTATCTGATATTCGGTTGGATCTTGATGTTGCTGCACGAGGTTCTTCTGGGTCCTCAAAATATGACTTTGATCGTCCTGTGAGAGAATCATTCAGCGAGTTTAAGCTTTTAAATGATGATGACGTCCTAGAGCTGGTGAAGAAATGTGCTAAGAAGCACTGCGCTTTGGACCCAATGCCAACTCCAATGGTGGTGGAGTGTATGGATGTGCTTCTGCCT
>NC_090870.1:2220560-2230585 GCF_036669935.1 Montipora foliosa | reverse complement strand
CCCACTGAAAACATCAGCAAACGTATCAACCAATTTCTTTTTTGTGTGCGAGGGGCCCTGAGGCAAACACTTTCGTACTCTTTCACCAGATTTACGTTTTTGAAACACGCCGAGAGTCCCAAAAATGGTGGTGAATTAACAGCAGCAACGAAAAATGGAAGGCTTGCCTTTAATCCTTGAGCTTCAGAAGACAGGGTGATCTTCCCTCGGGTTTTACCTTGAAATCTCCATACGAGGAAAGAACAACACTGGTATCCATTAAAGGAGACTTGTGCGGGAGTTCGGAGTAAACACTGAGTGGCAAAACATTCGCTTTGGCGCCAGTATCCAGATTGAATTTAACAGAAGATCCGCCAACAGTTACGGTGGAGAACCAAGCTAAATCATTAGTCACACCGGTGACTGTTCCGATAAAGAATTCTTCGGTTGAACTTCGCACTGTCGACCAATGGCGCCGTCTAGGCTCGGAGTCACAGTGTGTACTCGAGAATTCTTTTGTGGGCACATGTTAGCGTAGTGATGTTTCCCTTTGCAAATGTGACAGTGTCTTCCAAACGCTGGACACGATCGCGTGTAGTGCTTTGTGTCCACAATTCTTGCAGTTAAATTGCTGCAGCTGCTCGATGGTTTTGCTAGTAGCGAGCGCTGGCTTGGTTGGTTTGTTTCTTGGTTTTATCGCGTGAACGGGTACCTTCTCCAATGTCTGGAGTTCCCTTTAGTTGTTTAGCGCTAGCTTCTGCCGCTCTGCAAAGACCCGCCGCTTTCTGAAGGGTAAGATCAGACGATTCACGATGCAATCTCTCTTTAAGACGAGTGACACTTACACCAAATACAATTCGATCTCGAATCAGGCTATCTTGCTGGTCGCCAAATTCACATGACTTCGCACGAGTCTTCAATTCGGTGACAAACTGATCGATAGATTCGCTGTCTTTTTGTTTACATTCCCAAAACTTGTATCTTTCGAACACAGTGTTCTTTCTCGGATTGAAATAATCTTCAAACTTTTTCTTTAGGTGAGCAATCTTGTTAGGATCTTCACCAGTTGCGAATAGGAACGTATTGTATATTTCGAGCGTTTCTTCGCCGACTGTGAGCAGCAGAATGGCGCACTGCACCTTTTCATTTTCTTCGATCTTTCCCGACGCCGTCAAGTAAAGGTCAAAGCGTTGGACCCATCTCCTCCAATTCTCGGAAAGATTTCCTTCAAGCACTAGAGCTCCTGGAGGCTTGAAAACTTCCATGTTTTATTCTGACACCATATAATGTTCACTCGCACACAAGCGACATGTTAAGAACAACAAGGTTTATTGCATAAGCCTAAGTTCTTACAAGCACGAGGAGGCTATGATAATGTATTCTAATTATGCAATTAATCATGACAAACATGAGCTACCACTTTACACCTCTTGCACTAGAAACAGCACTTCCTTTGCCAACTGGTAAAGCTCTGGATTGCCTGGATGAATGCCACTCCTGTTGTAGGCATTTTTTATTATAGGTTAGCATGATTTTTCTTCGCTCCTGATATTGAACAAGGGAATTAATACATGCGTGAGGTTTTGTTTGAAAGGTAAAACTTCCATTAATTTCTCATAAATTTTAACTACAAAGTAAAACAAAAGCAAACGCCATGTAACTTGTTCTGCAAAAACAAACCGAAAAGAGGCAAGCCGCATGTTTTTAGGTGGAATATTGCACAAATTCTTACCTTTTTGGACTCCATTTTAACCCTGCCTTCAGGCAATCCCGCCATTTTTTGACCATTTGACCTTTTCTCTCTCAGTCCTTCTCCGCTAAAAATGTCAAAAAGCCCAACCATGGAAGGAGACCTGGGTCAATCAAAGCTGAGTAGCCTCTGTCACGGGCAAGGCTTTGATGTCAATAGCCCGTGTGTGCCTGCCCTCCACCCACTGGGGCAAAACATTGATAGGCGCCTTAGTCACAAAAGTGAATTATACAGGCACAATTTCCATCCATGATAAAGTGACAGTAATTATTGCTTAAATTGTTCAGTTAAGTGCGAGGATTACTTCTATCTTCTGTCCGTCTATAACCCGCACTTCAAAAAACAAACATTCCTTTCAGTCTCCCCTTTGCTTTCAAAAGAGTAGCAAAAAAGGTTCCCTGCATGAGTCGCACGAAAAAGACAATGTATATGAGAAATAAAACAATGTATAGCAGACAGTGCTTGTAAACAAAAATGAATCCATCTAGATACAGTGATATAAGAAAAATTCAAGCTAAAGTAAACACTGCTTTCCCTCCCCTTCTTTAAGTGAAAAGGAAAGTGCATTGCACTGTCAGAGATTCCCAACAATGAAAAGAGGTGGATGATCCTATCGCTCTGAGATGGTGTTGGCTGAGTTCAACCAATCAGCCCAAGGGAATGGTCATACGAGCAACACATGTGTAAGACACGAGGTTTGCAAATTGTAAAAAGTTCTACATGACCCAGCCTTGGGATCTGTCAAGTTACAGGTCAGATAAGAACTTCCTGACTAAGAAATAGAAAGAAGTTCTGAGGAATAAGGGACTCCTTAGTAATGGTTGCAAGCAGGCCTCCAACTACTTCTCAAATGAACCTAAACAAAAATTTCTGCATGTAAACCAAAGAAAAACAAAACGGTTTTCAAAAAGGAAAGTGAGTTTCATCTCGTTACTCCTATGTCTCAAAGACGGGCATAATTATTGCCTTCGTCTCCATCACTCACTCTCTCCCCATCTGACTCTTCTTCCATAAAGTAAGTGTCAATTAATTCATTTGCATACTAAGACACTGTTCCATTACAACTGTACTCTAATGCCTCCAGACAGGCCACTCCCTTGGCAATCTCAAACATTTCTTTGGAAGCTGGAACACTTCTTAGAGCCATCTCAACAAACGGAAGACCAGTGACAATTGTGTCTTGGTCAGGTGACATGAGAATGTTGACAAATGCATCCATGACACATAACTCTAAAACAGTACTTAGATAACTTGGTGCATGGTAGGAAACATTGCACACACAAATAGCGACCTGTTGCAAGAAATAAAATTAAGTGATAATTAAGTCACTGGTCAATAATTTGTCCAGCGTTCAATATAATACAATACTAACTTTATTGACACTCGCCCTACAGGGCTTTTCAGTGACAATATATTAATCACAAATAGATTTACAACAAATAAATAGATAAGCAAATAAGCTACAATTTAAAAGGCCTTAATTAAAAAGAAAATGCATAGATGTATGTACAGCAGGATAGTTTAGAAATAATATTGTATTTCATTTTATTTTATTTTATCTTAGCTCTTTCTAGCCTCGCAACAACAAGCAAATTTCAAAGTAATATTTGCTTCAAAATGAAGGCAGTAGGTCTCATTAACATTAATACAAAAGAATGTAACTAGGTGGTTGCCATTTATATGAAAGTGGTCTATGTCTAGTCTTAGACCCAAGACCTGTTTCTTGTCAAGAACACTGAGAAGAAGATGAGTACTAACTACTTTTTCACATCAGTCATCTAACCTAGACTTCGTAACAATGGAGTCACTACTTGGCTGTTATGGGGTGATTGCTGAGCAAGGGAATTCAAAAAAGGATCAAGAATGGTAATGATGCCACTTGAGACAAATACTGGAACACAGTCAGGCCTCGCTGTTAAGTATGAAAGCACCCAAGCAACTTCTCCAGCAACATCTACCAGGTGTTTTTCTGGGGTGAGTAAGCTGAGAATAGAAGACACTATTCCGGCATTCAGCATATCTTCAGCGAGAACTTGTTTTCCTCGTGCAAGATTGGATAAAAGCAAATGCTGCTTACTATACTACTGTTGAAACAGGGGACTGAAACAACAAGACAATAAAATAACAAATAACTTCACTTTAGAATAAGCCGCATAGCTTTTATTGTCATCGTGCTAAAATAAAGGCTGTCTGTCTGCCTGTCTGTAGATCGCCCTGCATTTGTTGCTGAAAAAAAATGCAAAAAAATGAAAAAAAAAGAAGAAAATGAAGAAACCTGTTGGTTTCTTTGTTTGTTTCTTCAAAGTTCAACAACACGCGAACCAATTTGTCCATAGTATAGACTTTGATCATGCGACAATAACTGCAGACAAGGCTTGTAATTTTCACGAGAGACATTTTCTTGAGGCCTGTATTCGCAAAGACAGCAACGAGGGAAATGAACATGATGACATGCCGGATGTTACAAATCCCTTGTGTGATCACGCATAGCGGTCATTTGTTATGTTTTTGCTGGCGTAGAACGCGCAGAACTGTAAAACGTTAGAAAGCCGTCACGCAGTTGGCCTTTTTAAAAAACCCATGAAGGCCGAAGTTGTGTGGTCGAAACATCTTTGTAGTTTTATTAACATTGTTTCCAATGTTAACAAGAGTCAGTGTCAAGAACAAATTTTATATTCTGATGTCCATCCCTGACTGCAATTTTAGTATTCAGGGGCACCCAACGTCAATTTTCGGAAAACATCTGTTCGGAATACGATTTGAGATCTAGAATTTTCGGAACATTTGTTGTAGAATTTCTTGCTTGCCTGCCTCTCCTAGGATTTTCGAACATCTGAAAAATGGTAGACTTGCCCATTTTTAACGGATTGTTACCCTAAAAACGTCACCTAGAATTTTCGGGAGACTTTTTTGTGGCTGAAATTTTCGAAAAGGTAAGTTTGGATCCCTATAATTTTCGGATCTCTAGACTTTCAGCTAGGAAGTCCGAACAGATGAAAAAATGTAGGGGATAAAAATAAGCCTATATCTACAGTTTAAATACTAAAATACGTTAAACAACGCTATGTTTAAGTGGTTTTGAACTACTGGAAGAGGAAATATATGTTTAGTTTCGGGATGATTGTGGTTGGTAGGTGAGGGTGAATGGAATTCTGTTAGTTTCTTCATTCTGTGACGTTTGTAGTGTGGTTTCTCGATTGATTTCTTGGGCACAATGTTTGCCTGTGGTGACAGTGGAGTCAGGGCGGCCACATTTTTTGAAAAACTGGCACATTTCCTCGCACTTGCTGGTAAAGTCAGAGTCGTCCCCACAGAGGCACCTTAGTCTAAGAAATTGAGAGCCGGGATGGCATCTTTTATGTGTTGTGGATGCGAGGATGAATGTAGCAGGCAGATAAATTACGGTAAACTGTTGGTTTGTAGTGTACGCTTGTAGCCGTATAGCCGTTGCCGTGGACTGAAAGTTTAATGTCGATGAACATTGAAGTAATTTTCCAGGTGCATTTTATAGCTGGATGGAAAGAATTGACGGAAGTAATGAATTGGTTGAGTTTTTTTTTACTGGATGAAGATCATGCTTTGGCTTGTTGTAGTTAGAGAAAATTAATTTTCAATATAGCCTACAAAAAGGTTGGCGTAGCTAGGTCCCATTTTGGATCCCAGTAGCTGTCCTCAAAAAATTAAAAACTATTGAGTGTGACAACCAGTTCAGCCAGACTAAATAAGGTTTCCAAGCTCGGTTTTTTAACAGAACGTTGGTTCAAAAAATGTTTGAGTGCTTGGAGGCGTTCATGATACATGTACACTAGCTTTGTATCATTTTAGAGTTAAACCGGTTGTTCGTTTGCGCTCCACTTTGCAATATTGTCATGCAATGTTGCGTTTTTGATAGGCACTTTGAACTCTAATGGTACATATATGCCTCAAACTGAAATTACATTGTGAACCTTCTCCATAGTTGGTTTGGAATTGATAACTTTAATAATTTGGAAGGCCCCTCAGCTTCAAATGGATTTGAAATGATTAATTTTTTAAGTAAAGTACGATCGTCCGGGTGAGTGTAGTCCTGAGAAGGACTGTTTGAGATGACATTGACTTACGTTTCGACAACCTGAGCGGAAGTCATCTTCAGAGTAAAGTGATTTGTGTAATGTCAGCATTCTCGTTCCCAGAGCTGTGATCCTCTTCGTCAGCGCCTCGTATCGAGAGCTCTGGTTGAGCTCTGGAAGCTCTGGCAGGTTCCAATTGAAAGTCCGCGATTCACGGACTTCCGGTCGTTCTGCGCAGTCTCGATTCTTTTTCAAAATGGCGGACCAAGCTTGATCTCTTACTCGAGGCGTTGAATCATGGAATACGAAATCTAGATTTAAGCGACATCACATTGAAAGAAAAGAAGTACGAGGGTTTGAAGCTAGCTGTGCTTGTCATTTCGCCGTTAAATGCCTCAAATACACGATACAATTTTTAAGATGAGAGAGGGAGGACTTAATTTTAAAAGGGAGATCGGTTAACAGGAGATGACGACAGGGATCAAGTTGCACTGATTTAAATGTTGTTTAATGCATCCGAGTGATAATACTTTCGCATGTGAAATGTTCTAAGCTCTATTGAAGTAGAGACAATAATATTATAATGCGTAAGTAAACAACCTTGAAATTAGCATTGATTACTAAAATTAAATGAGCACATATACTAGTAATAAATTATTTTCATATGTTTTGCAGCTAAAAGCCTGACTAATGATCCTAATTGTACCAATTCTGTCTACTGCCTAGGAATTGTGTATAATTTTTTAATCGTCGTCGTCTTCGGCCAGGGCGGATGAACTGTCAAACAGTCAATGGCTGAATGCAGGGGTGCGAGGCGCTTTGTTTGTCGCAAAGTACGGCTGCGCATAACATTCTGGAGAGGTATGGAGGCCGCCAGTCTTATTTTCCAAGAAACCCAATGATGAAGCGGCAAACAAGAAAGCCCATACCGGCTAGGAGGACGCGCGGTCAAACAAGCTCCGCGCCCGCTGTTATACACCGGAACACGGGCGAAAAGTCGAACACCGGTGAAAGGATTACCGACCGTTTTCGTTCAAAGGACAAAATTACTTTTGGAACATGGAATGTGGAAACTCTATGGAGAGATGGAAGACTTGATGAACTGTGTCATGAATTAAAGCATTACAAGTGGAATGTCATCGGCCTCAGTGAAGTCCGAAGGAAGGCACTTGGTGAAATCAATAGCGACGATGGTCATAAGCTGTTCTACTGTGGTAGAGATGATAAACATGAACACGGGGTGGGCTTTTTAGTCCACAAAGACACTGCCAAATCTGTTATAGGCTGCAATTTTATTTCAAGTAGATTAATTTCTATCCGCATCAAAGCATCTCCTTTCAACATTACTCTCTTTCAGGCGTACGCCCCTACCTCAGACTACAGTGATGAAGATAACGAAATCTTCTACCAAGATATCGAAGAGAATTTTGACAAAGCACAGAAAAAAGACATCAAGGTCATCCTCGGCGATTTCAATGCAAAGTTGGAAAAGACACTGCAAAAGAGTGACCTAAACAACAGGGGCCCCACTGCAACGTTACAACCAACGACAGAGGTCTGCGGCTCCTTGAGTTCGCAAATTACAACGATCTTGTCATCGCAAACACCCTCGGCAAGCACAAAAAGTCCAGAACTATGACTTGGCATCATCCTAACGGCGTGAACCATGGTCAGATAGACTACATATTAGTCCCAAATAGATTCAAGTCCAGTGTGTACACCGGGAGAACCAGGACGTTCCCAAGGCCCGACGTTGCAAGCCCTCATGACCTTGTTATGACGACTTTCAGGTTGAAGCTGAGGAGAATGGCCAAGCCCCAATACACAAGACTTAAGTTCGACCTTGAAAAACTTCAGGACCCCTTTGTAGCTGACCAGTTTAGAGCATCTATCGGCGGAAAATTCGGCCCTTTGCTTCTTTTTGACAATGATTCAGATCTAGAAAGTAATATTGAGACATTTGAGAAAGCAACTATTGAGACAGCTAATGAGATTCTAGGGAAAAAGACATCAAAGAAGAAAGCCTGGGTAACATCTGAAGTGCTAAGTCTGTGTGATAAAAGAAGAGATCTTAAAGAGAAAAAGAAAAGTTGTCCTCAAGCCAAGAAAGAGTACAGCAAGATAAACAAACTTGTAAAGAAAGAAATGGTTAAAGCAAAACAAAAGTGGATTCAAGAACAGTGTGAAGATATCGAAACCAACTTGATGAAGAACAATAGCAAGAAAGCTTATGATACTGTTAAAACATTAACAAAGCCCAAGCAAAGCAAAGTCAACACCATCAAAGATAAGAAAGGTGAAACCATCATTGAGAGAAGTAAAATCCTAGAAAGGTGGACCGAGTACTGCTCAGAACTGTACAACTGCGAGGTGCAGGGCGACGCCAGAGTCTTAGACACACCAGAAAGCCAAAGCGGCGACTCAGTAGACCTCATATTGAAATCGGAAATTGAGGAAGCTGTAAAAATGTTGAAGAAAGGGAAGTCACCAGGCGTTGACAACATCCCAGGAGAATTGTGATAAAAGAAGAGAGCATATGACGGCGGTGAGTATATGACGACAGCTCTTCTAAACTTCTGTAACCAAATATGGAAAAGTGTTAAATGGCCACAAACTGGACAAGATCTCTTGTTATTGCACTCCCCAAGAAAGGTGGTCTCAAACTGTGCAACAATTACCGTACCTTAAGCTTAATCAAATATCCAAGCAAGGTTCTTCTCAGAGTCATTTTGAACCGCTTAAAGCACCAAGCAAAAGAAATAATTGCCGAGGAACAAGCCGGCTTTATGAAAGGCAGAAGTACTGTTCAACAAGTCTTTAATCTCAGTTCCATCATCGAGAAGTACCAAGAACATCAAAAAGAGCTTTATCATGTATTTATTGATTTCAAGAAGGCGTTTGACAGGGTGTGGCATCAAGCGCTGTGGGCTACGATGAATAAGTATAACATCAACAAGATCTTGATTTCACTTATTGAAGAACTCTACAACCAGGCCACCAGTTCAGTCTATCTGGAAGGTGAAATTGAAGAATGGTTTCGCACCAGCGTAGGGGTTCGTCAAGGCTGCCTACTATCCCCAACACTCTTCAATATCTTTCTCGAACGAATCATGACAGATGCTCTTGAAGGTCATGAATCAACAGTTAGCATTGGTGGCAGGACTGTCAGCAATTTGCGCTTCGCAGATGATATTGATGGCCTCGCTAGTTCAGAAGCTGAACTCGCTGAACTAATCAGAAGACTTAATCAGAGCTGTTCTGCTTTTGGTATGGAAATAAGTGCTGAGAAAACAAAAATCATGTCAAATACCCATGCAAAGGAGGTTCAAAATGACATTATAGTCAATGGAAGTTCTCTGCAACATGTCAATCAGTTTATATATCTTGGTGCTCTAGTGACTGATAATGGTTCCAAATCTGAAATCCTCTCCAGAATGGCCAAAGCACAAAGTTCTCTTTCAAAACTCAAAGTTGCTTGGGATGATAAATGTATTTCTCTATCTTCAAAAATAAGACTTTTACGATCAATGGTCATTTCTGTTTTTCTGTATGCCTGTGAATCCTGGACCCTCGACGCCTACCTAGAGAAAAAGGTAGCTTCTTTTGAGATGAGATGTCTCCAACAACTGCTAGGAGTGGATTACAGGCAAAGAATATCTAATGACAGTGTTAGAGCGATGTTGACTGCCAAAATTGGACGTCATCAAGAACTTCTTGAGATTGTGAAGACCAGGAAATGGAAGTGGTTTGGTCACACCACACGTAGTGACGGCCTGGCCAAGACGTGCCTTCAGGGCACAGTCAGAGGTGGCAGAAGCAGAGGACGACCTAGGAAGAAGTGGAGTGACAACATTACTGAGTGGACGGGCCTCAGCTTCGCTGAGGCTACCAGGGCTGCCGGCTGCCCCGATGGCTGGCGTGGGCTCGTACGTGAGGCTGCTTCATCTGCTGGGCCCCAACAGCGCCGTGCGGCGTTAAAGGGAGCAGTAACAGTAACAGTAACCCGGAGAAAAACCTTTTGGAGTAGAGAACAGAACCAACAAACTCAACCCACATATGACGCTGAGTTTGGGACCACATTGGTGGGAAGCGGGTGCTCTTACCACTGCGCCACCCCTACTCCCTGACTGACTGCATCAAATCTGAATATTTGCACCCAGTAGTCAACTTACTCTGTAACTGTTGTACTTCAAAGTTAAAGTAAAGTTAAAATGAATCCAACCTAAATAATTATTGCTTGATTCCTA
>NC_090870.1:2208060-2210560 GCF_036669935.1 Montipora foliosa | reverse complement strand
GAATGGCTGAAGCGCGGCCAGAGGAAATGATTTCTAGCCAGATACTCAGGAGTAGGCCTGGTGTGTGCTGTTAACGTAGATTTTGGATTTCTGAGCAAGTTTTTATCATAGAAAATTCGCGAAGATGTGCTTTCATTTCGGTATAATAACGTAAATAAGAGAACAACGATATTTATATTTGATGATTACCTGTCCTCTTACTACGAAAGTCAAGTTCAACATCTCTATGACATAAGCGCATTCAAAAATTCCTCGTATTACTTGATAAAAGTATGTATTTTTTTTACTTTTTTTGCTTTTTTTTGTTCGAAAAAAAGGGCTTCTTTCCTTATATGAAAAATACGTTTCCTCTCCCGTCCCCTTCTTATGCATGATTTTTTTCGCGGAAATTACATTCTGTTTCTAAATAGACTTAGAACAACCACTTATGGTCTTAGTTCTCCGAGAGATGGTTTCGCGCAGACTGGGTCGCCTAAAATGCTTTGTTGTAAACATGGCGGTTCACGAATGAAATTGTCTCTCTGGCCTTTCTGTGCACGAATTCCAGGACCTACCGATACAATTTGGGCAAGTTTTGAAAGCTAAAATCTCCAATCGATGCTGTACTTTGCTGGTAGGACTGGGTGGCCAAACACTTGTAAAAAAATCGACAAAATGACAGCCGGGGGTCTTCCCTTGTCATGGAATGGCAGAATTACCCAGAATTAGTTTGGGAATGAACGAGGCAATTGCAACTTGAAAAGCACGAGACTGGCCCTCATCCGTAGACTTTCGTCAGTTGTTCTTGTCAAAACAAAAACGGTATAATGTAACCAAGAGAACACTGACATTTATATTTGTAGATTACTGAGCTTAAACTCAGTCTGTATCTCTATGCAAGAAGCGCATTCAAAATTTCTTCATATTACTTTGTAAAAGTTTGTTTTTGAATGATTTTCCTACTACTGCATATGAAAAACAACCGAGTTTTCTAACCCCGTTTGAACTAAGCGTTATACTAAGGAGTAGCCCTGGTGTGTGCTGTTAATTAATGTAGCCTTTTGATTTCTGAACAAATATTTGTCATAGAATATTTGCGACAAAGTAGCGCTTTTCTCGCTGTTATTCTTGTAGAGAAAACTGCGTAGACTTTCGTCAGTTGTTCTTGTCAAAAAAAAAAACGGTATAATGTAAACAAGAGAACACTGACATTTATATTTGTAGATTACTGAAGTGAAACTCAGTCTGTATCTCTATGCAATAAGCGCATTCAAAATTTCCTCATATTACTGTGTAAAAGTTTGTTTTTGAATGATTTTCCTACCACTGCATATGAAAAACAACCGAGTTTTCCTCCCCGTTTTCTTTACATGATCTTTGCGTAAGTTACATTCTGTCCCCCAATAAACCTAGAACAACCAGTTATGGTCTTAAGTCTTTGTCCTTACTTAATCCGCTAAGTTGTGGAATGCGCTACAGAGTTAACAGGTTTTAAAATGAGAATCCAGGGAAACATTTTGTATAGCCGCTTTTCTTTTGAATTATTAATTTTTCTTTAAATATTTTCTATTTATTTAATCATGTATCCATAGATGCTATGTATTTTAGCTGTAAATGTTATGTCTCCCAAGATAGTAGGTCTTGTAGTTACTCTGAATTCCCGAAAGAAATAAAGTTGAATGCATTTGTGTATGTTTCCTTTAGCAGGGCGCATGCGTACACTTTGTATTCCGCAACTACAGTGCTTACCATATGAGAGATAAAATGACTTTTGCCTTAAATATATAAGCCATCGAAATCTTACGTTAAATTGTAATGACAAGGGCGGTCTGATGGAGCTGTGAGTAGGCGTGGGATTTGTCACACATGGTTTAGGGGCCGACATATCTCTCCCTCAATGCCGTACCAGGAGGCAAGGTCGGTAGCAGAAAGCAGCAAAGGGCCAACTGCGTCCAAAAGCGATCGCACGGGCCGAAATCCCGGGATGACTCGTTTGGTACGACGCTCCAGCGCCACGTCTGGAGGTACTGCATTTTTCTCTCTTGCTCAAACATTCGGTCATCGCATGTGCAAATGTTCTGGCTGTCCGATACGTACCATACCAAAATAAAGATGCTGGTTTTTACAAGCAATTGACATTTTAGATGATTGTACAGGCATAAACGTAGATGTAAGAACCGTGCTTCTCTGGTCTTCTGGAGACAGAGGTGAGAGATGGTTTCGCGCAGACTGGGACGCCTAAAATGCTTTGTTGTAAACATGGTGGTTCACGAATGAAGTTGTTTCTCTGGCCTTTCTGTGCCCGAATTCCAGGACCTACCGATACAATTTGGGCAAGTTTTGAAAGCTAAAATTTCCAATCGATGCTGTACTTTGCTGGAAGGACTGGGTGGCCCGACACTTGTAAAAAAAAACTATGAAATAAGAATCGGGAGTCTTGCCATGTCATGGAATTGTAGATTGACCCTAACACTAACCCTTACCAGTAAACTCATAGGTACGGATAAAATCAGGTAGCGCA
>NC_090870.1:2198060-2200560 GCF_036669935.1 Montipora foliosa | reverse complement strand
GCAAAGCAAAGAGGGTGAACTTTTTCGTGCTAACGCAGACTGAATGCTACGTACCACTAACTTGGTTCAATGATACATAGCATTCCAAATCCTACCTTAAAATTCACTGTGTCAAATATCAATCTTCCTTAGCCTGGGGAACACAGGAAGATTAAATGACGCATGAACGAACTTTACTGCGACGCGGTTTGTTTTGCTGAACATTTCAACAATGTAGGCGTTTCAGTCAACCTACTTTTAATGAAGATAACTTAAGCAAAGGAAGACTTGAAAGTAAATCATTCAATGAGTAAGTTAAGCAGCAGAAGCAGCAGCTATTTACCTCGGAAATGAAATTTTCCCTTGATGAATCCACTGTTATCAGCATAGCTTTACAAGAGGCGCCAACTTTAGCAACACATTATGCACTGAAAGCGCATCCACGAATTAAATGACAATAAACTTATCTCACTCTCTCGCTTTGACACTTTGGCCTGAGTGCATGTGCAAGCAACTATTACGGCGTTAGACAACTAAAAAAACCTTGTCCTATAATGTGTACACCTGAAATCCCTTAGCGCATTTACAGGTTTCTGTAACATGTAAATTGGTCCCGCACGTGCACAAACAAGAAAAACCTTTCCTGCTAATTAGTCAAGTAAAGTAACTTTATTTAAACTCGGTAAAAAACATAAGGCTTAGACTATAAAATTCTGAACCATTCATGTAATACATATGTATATAACTTATGATCTAACCTATATAATCATGTGACAAAAATAGAATATAAGACGGAGGATCACCTACTTGCTCATTACAGCACACGTAATAGAGAATAGTAAAAAATGTTGCGAAAGGCGGGGGAACTTCAGCTTAATTCTAGGCTCTTTCTGGCGTAGGTTAATACCATAGCCTACACAAAGTGAGTTATTCTTGTGTTTTTTTTATTGAGCGGAGGCACTCGCGAGGCTGGCGTTTCTAAAACGAGGGTAAGGGAAAGACCGAGGGTCATGGTAAGGGTAAAGATACGAATACAAAAAGTATCCTAAACATGCATAAAAGCTAACCTTAGGCCTAATTAGGCCTAAACAAAAGTTTAAGGTTAGCTTTTATGCATTTTTAGGATACTTTCTGTATTCGTATCTTTACCCTTACTGTGACCCTTGGTCTTACCCTTACCCTCGTTCTAGCAACGCCGGTCGCGAGGCTGGTGTGACATTTTTTAAAGCTTAAGCTTTGGTCACTGTGCGCTTTTAATTTTCATCACTTGTGTAATTTACTTTGCTGTTCTATCTCTTTACTCTTGTAATGTAGTTTAATGTAGAAATATTTGTAAATAGTGCAAAAGAATAAAACTGAAAAAGGAATAAAAACTGGAGTGTAAAGCCCTGGCCAAACGAAACGCAAGTCATCGCAAGTCGACGCAAGTTCTCACTTGCGAAGACTTGCGTTCACTTGCGATAGGGTGGCCAAACGAGACGCAAGTTGAGCGCAAGTCCTTTGCAAAAGTAGCAGAATTTTTGTTTTTTTTTTTCTTTTTCCTAGGCTCAGACTCGGAAGAGCTGCTACTTTCACTGTAGCTGCTGCTAATACTTGCACCGCTACTGGGTCTCCTGTTATGGTTTTCGTTTTTCTTATGTTTTTTTAACTCCCTATCCCTGTTTTCTTTTAGGTCTTCGGGGCTTAAGTTTTCCGAATTTTTGCTGCGTGACATAAGCCATCTTGTCAAAATGAAAGCGCGAAAGGCGCGAAATAGTTTGAGATTCCTGCTCAAACAGCGGCATCAGATTGGCTAAAAGGTCTCCAAGTCGAATGACTTGCGAAAACTTGCATCCACTTGCGTTGAGTGGCCAAACGAGACGCAAGTTAGGCGGACTTGCGTCCAAAATTTGAACATGTTCAAATCAAACGCAAGTCGTCGCAAGTCTTCGCAAGTGAATGCAAGTGGGTGGCCAAACGGTATGCAAGTCAGCGCAAGTAACAAAACTTGCGTCGACTTGCGATGACTTGCGTTTCGTTTGGCCAGGACTTAAGCAACACGCGGAAAAAGTCAAACGCAGTATATAAATGTATCGCGGGCTGACCGCTGGGAATTAAACCCGGGCCACATTGGTGGGAAGCAAGGGATCTTGGAACTACACCAGCCCTGCACCCAGCCTCCTACACGCAATACACAGGAAACCACCATCAACATTCTTTAGATCCGGATAATCGGTAGAATACAAAGTTAAAGAATGAGTTGCTAGGAGCGGGTGTTCTAATTTATAGAATAGTTTTATTCCTAGACAATAACAATAGATTATACAAAGGGAAGGTTTGTGGTGGCAAAATCTTGATTTGTAGATAATACCAACGGCTATGTAGGCTGTCTTGAAGATACTGAGAAAAGCAATATATGATTTTCATGATGAACTCTTATCTAAAACAGTCCTAACCAAAAAAAAATCATCAAGTCCTTAGACTAACCCTGACTTTTCCCTTTCCATTTCAAAACCCTCTTGACACTTTCCTTAATTTCTAC
>NC_090870.1:2178060-2193060 GCF_036669935.1 Montipora foliosa | reverse complement strand
TGGTACTTTTTCTCCATCTGCCGCGTTTATTTGAGTAAATACGGCATACAGACGTTATTCTGGAGCCGAACATGACACGAATTGATATCCACGGGCACAGAGGATTTACAGATCTTTTTTGGATGTTTTAGATCAATAGACATTCCCGCACCAAGTGATGCTTAATTTCCACTCCCTGCTGGGCTTATAAGTGGAGACAAAAATGTAACCATCATGCCCCTCCCTTCAATGAACTTTCCACAACCTACAAAAATCTAGCAAACACGTGACCAGCCACAAACAGGGTACTTTCTCAAGGGAAGAAGAGAGAGGACCCTGAGAACGAGGTTGAGGTTTAAATAAGCGTCACGACGTGTCCCCTTGCTCTTTTCCCCAACTTCAACATCACTCGTGTCTCGTAATACAGAAAATCAACGTCACAAAGTGTCCCCCAAATGTTGCTCCTCAAGTAAGGATAAAATGCTGCATTTACCCAGACCTAAAATTAACGGTAACACAAACTTCTACCTTCCTCTAAGCCTTTCAATTGACAGTTTCTTTCCACTCACATGAAGACACATAGCTTGGTGGCTGCTTGATGGATCATATTGATTACTTTCTCTTTCTCCACGATGTCGCGGATGAGAATACGGGATTAACCTGAAGAAAACGCCTATTATAGCGAGCAGGGGGCCTGGGAGGGAGACTGCCGTCATTAACAGTTGCAACTAATGGTAGTCTGGGTGGCTCTGCCGGTAACGAACGTTTCTTTCGCTGAGTGCATGGACTCATAATTAAGTTCGATGAGAAGAGACTGGGACTAGATTGAGTTCGATCCATAGGAGGGTGAGGTTGAAGAACGGAAGCTGGCAGTCCAATGTCCACTGTGTGCACAGGCTGATTGGGTAGATGGTACTCCTGTAAAATAGAACATCTATTTAAAACTGATTTTCAAACAGAGAGTGTGCAATTAGACCAAAACCTTGTAAAAGTGATCCAAGTGGATAAATACAATGAAATAACCCATAGGGAATCCAGAGTAAGTCAAATTTGATTTGGAATTTGGTTATTTGACAAAAAAGGCATTGAAGCAGAATAATATTGTTAGTCTTCCTCTGCGATGTTAATATTCTATTTTTGGCAGGTAGAGATGAATACCATTATAGCAGTTGAGAATTGCATTCGCAAATTAACTCTCTTGCTTTGAAAAATAGTGAATTTGGACGTCAGTTACTTTGTATGCTTTACCGTCTCAGAGGATGTCCGGCGAAGCATTCTCGCAGGTCTCCTCTCTCGATTTAAGTGCCCTACGGAAGAAGCGTGAGTAGAAAAAGCTCGATTTTGTCTTGATCCTCTTTCTGAACCTTCACTTTTATAGCAGAATGTAAAATTTTCTAGGGATCGACTGCGAAGAGCCAATGAAACGTCCGGAATAGGACTACGGTTGTCTTTCTCTCCCGAAAAAGGACAAGTATCCACTGGTTTTTCCTCTACTATCGCTTTCCTGTTTCTCTCACAAGTTAATTCCTGTGGTTTTTCGAGGTCAGCGACGGTTGACAAATTTAAGTAATACAATTCCTTGGGCAAAACCTGTCCACAAGACAGAAGATTGTTTGAATTGCGGCTAACCCCTCCTGCTGATTGAATACTTGTTGATGACATTATGTCATCCTTCTTTACTTCGGAAATTAACTGTGCATCAGACTTGATGCCTTCCTTTTCCTCTGTAATACCGCCTTTAAAAACCTCGCTAATGTCCACATTCGAATGGGCGTCGGGTTTAAACACATATTTATAGCCCCTAGAAGGCTTTTCTTCAAAGTCACAATCTGTCAAGAGATAAGTGTTAGTTGAATCATTCAAAGAAGAAAGACCATCTTTCCTTTTGTCCGAACCGCAAAATCTTAACTCAAAATCATGGAAAGTACTTGCATAATCTTCTCGTCCTATTTGCTTTCCACTATCTTTTAATTCACCACAGGAAATACTGTCATTAAAACCACAATTCATTTTTCTGCCAATGAAAGTTCCCTGATCACAACAATGACAGGACTCGTCTTTAAGACACATTGTTCTTCCATCTTCAGTACATAGTTCATATTCAATGAAATCACTGTCTTGGTTTGGTTTCGTGTAAAGTGCGGAGACTTCACAAGCTTCACGAGATGCAGTAAATGAGACTGTGCTTGTTATGGACTTGTTCAAGTTGTTTTTGGGAGGGGCAGACACCACACAGGTAATGTGCCACGACCCGCAAGAAACCTAAGGAGAAAAATTACAAAAAAAAAACCTTGAATAGAAATAAGCCATTTCCTAGTTGACTTCACACTAGTTAGGGTTAACCCTAACCCTAACACTAGGGACTTTTTGTGATGGTAATTTACTCCACTTTTTTACATAAAGGAAAATTATGAAAAGGATAACATGGATTCCAGGAAGTCCATTCAATCGACAGAAGTGAGGGGAATGTATAGGGTTTGTCTTGTATCACGTAACTTCAAAGAGAGGGTCAAGGGAAAATTTATCTGTACCAGGACAAGAAGAGGCAAAATTATGCAGTGAGGAATGAAAGAACTGAATAGTACTGAAAAAATGTTAAACTAAAACTAAGAAAGAAAAAGAGTAATCTTTAGCATACTTGTAAAACAGCAAGGTCTAAACCTAAAAAGACAGGGACTGCGTCAGTCTGTCACTGAAATGACCTTAAAATGTCAAAGCACTTTCATATTCTATATGTGAGGAGTATTGACGTGTAAATTCATTTCAACTTTTTGGAATGAGAAAGTACTTACTTTTAAAGCTCTCCATACTCCCAAAGGCACAAGGCGTGGCTCAAACTGGAAAAACCTGCTGTTTTCATCGTCACGAATTACATGGCTAGAATTTTTTCCCCACATGTACAATTCGCCATCATCTGTAATGTGCAACACCATAAGATTGGATCACTTCTATCAAGATGCATATAAAGAAAGATCTCAACCGTAACTACCTGAGAAAAATTTTTCGTCTTATATCGACTGAAATTGCATGATCAGAAAAGAAAGGAAAAACTCAAGACTTGAACCCAACAATTAACATTACACACCTTGCCTTATTTGAAGTTACTGGCATTGGTTTCACCCACGTTCACTGTCTACTGGATAGAAAGATACCAAATATTGATCAGACAAAACAACTCACCAGTGACTGCAGCACACGTGGTCTCACCCACAGCTATACTGACAACCTTTGCAGGAAGCAATGAGTGGCATATTTCCCTTGGTTCACTTACAAACTTCACTATCTTTCCTTGTCCCAGTTGACCCTGTAATAATGATAACGATGATAATAATCACAATCACAACAACAGCAATAATGATGATGATGATGATAAATTTTCCACAAAGGCCAAGAAACCTCATATTATCATGGGTAAGAGTGTTGAGAACATCAGCTATTTTTAATGCTAAATACCTCATGCATGAAATTCACCACACGAATATAGTGCAAAAGAACAAACAAGTAGAGAATACAAAGAATAACAGTCTTGTATTGTCGTCCTTGTTGCTGTTTTATTTGGAATTTTACTCTTTAGTTTTATCAGCATCAAAATTTTCTAACTTCCAATCATGGAAACTACCAATGAACTATTATGTAGTTACCTCAAAATTGTTGCCCCAAGAATAAACAGCACCACTTGAAAGCAGAATAAGTGAGTGGGAATCCCCACCAGCCAAATCAATAACCGCATCATCTTCATGGCTTGAATACACACAGCGCGGAGACAAAAGGTCTGTTTTGGAACCACATGCTTTACCGTATCCCCAAGCATATACATGCCCACCAACTGTAACAGACAAATATGTATGGATTTGGAATTAACCAAGAGACATTTACTATCACAACATTTACCTATTAAAAATTATACTTGTTAAAATAGTCATTTAAAAATGGTTTTCATTGCCACAGCTTTCTTTATCCAGCTACTGTACAGCCTGATAAACTTTTTATTGATGGGGTCCATTTCCAACAAACCAGCAGATATAGCCAAGTGAAAAGTTTTGCTATAATTTAAACGCTAGTATTTCTGTGTTTTTGAATTTGTCCACTTCATAGAAATTTTTTGATCGAGTCGTTTTCCTTAGTAGCTTAGGGTTAGGGTTAGCCTTGTATTAGTAGCCCCCCTGGTCCTGGCGATAGCAGGCGTTGATGCCCCTGCACATATTGCGCGTAATAGTGTGCTCTGAATAGTGTGGGAAATACGCAAAGTTTTCCAGACGATGCAAAAGTTTACATTCATTTAGATATTACTATAACCTCATTTATATTATGCAATAAAGGAGAAGATTTTCAAAAACAAAGAATTCCCCATGCTTCACAGGGAAGTTTTAATCCTAACAATATATCATTAAAAACCCTAAACCTCTTAAAGATGCTCATTCCATGTGTAAATAGGACCTTACAAGTGCCAATATGTTACATAACATCAGTAATGTAGTCATTTTTAAAATGATACACCCAGAAACTGTAAAATGCTGAAAAAAAAAAAAAACGTAATTCACTAACAAGATGCAGGAACGGCGCAGTGGTGAGAGCTCTTGCCTCCCACCAATGTGCGTCATAGCGTGGGTTGAGTTTGTGGGTTCTGTTCTCTGCACCCAGAGGTTTTTCTCCAGGTACTCTGGTTTCTCCTTCTCCCCAAAAACCAACATTTGACTTGATTTGCATTAATTGTTAATTTCAGTTTACAAAATAGTGCTCCAGCACTAGAATAACTATAGACACTTAAATAAAGTTCCTTTCATTTCCTTTTCCTTTTCCTACACAGAATACAAACTGTTGCTTGATGGCACTCTATCAATAATTGGTATAGTTAGTTATTATCATCAACATCTGTGTTCTTGCAAAAAAGGTTCCTTCCACTAGAGCTGGGTGCAAACCATGGTTCTAAGGTCCCCATGGGTTCATTATTTTTATAGGTACAATTTTCCTCAAAATATGGACAGGGCCAGGGGCAAGTAATGTTAGTTTTTGTAGTTCGATGATTTTAAAAGGGCCTGGGATCTTCCCTGTTTGTCCTTTCAGGACCTTCTTGGTGATTCAAAGCACTCCTATTAATACTAGAACAGTTTCTTTGCATAATCCCCACATCCTAGTTGATTCCATTTCTGGATCTTTACATTGTGTAAGTTTTCATTGACCGGCCCTTATAGGGGTATTCCTGTCTGATGGGATTGCCAGTTTATTAGTTTGCAATAATAATTATTATTCACGGTTTTATGATCGTTGACTACTACATGTATATCTGATTTGTAACAATTTTATTTATCTCTTGGTCTGCCGTTATCAGCATATTTCATATTCCTTAACTTTCTGTTACTGTTTCTACAGCATAATGATACCATTTCTGTTTTGATATTATAGTTTTAGAAGTCTCTCTAATGCATGTATGTTGCTGCTCCATACTTGTGTCTGAGGCTGTAATCTCCTTAAGAAGGGCAGCCAGATACAACAGGGTCAACTGTCCCTTTGTACTTGTTACATATCCTACACATGGGGATAATTCTAGCACAGTATGGTGTAGTGACCAGGCTTTGGTCCTGAAAAGCCATTAATTTTGCAACCCCTTGGTTCTGCTTTCAGTTTGCAACTCTTTAACCACTGGTTGGTTAAGTGGTAATCCACACCTGTTTCTGTTATTCTCTTTGGGTACTTCCCATGGAGTGCTTTGGATTTCCATTGCTGGAGGCAATCTGAAGTATTTCTTCAGCTTTGCTTTGCTCCTTTTGCAAAGTTGATTGTTGATTCCGAGCACTTTTGAACTGGTATGGCAAATTCAGCTCTCGAACAAACACTTGGGCTTCCTTTGAATGGAGGACACTAGTTGGAGCGATGCATCCTCTGAATGTTTCAGATACTTGTCCAGTCCCACCAAACTTGTTTCCAGATAAAGGAGGACTTGCTCACCAGCCTCCCTTGAAAGACAGAGGCAATCCACATCGGCTTTGAGATGGTGCATTTCTGCAAAAATTGCATGTATTGCAAGGAGATTTCGTGTATTTGTGGTCGAGTTCTTCAGGGCAGGTGTTGAAACCACCTTTCCATTTTGATATCTTGATTTCCGAACAATGCTTCATAGGCCAAACTCCTGGTCATCATTCTTTTGTATATGTTTTTATGTTGTCCACGAAAGATAATTCGGTGGATGATCTTCTGACCTGGTGTTTCATGGCGGCCCGCCACAGGTGCTTTTATTAAGAAAAGAGATCAGTGGAGATGGAGTGGGCAAAAATGAAACGGGAATAGAGGGTCTCCTTACAATATGCTGACCTAGATTGCAATAGGTCCTTCAGTTGCCCTCTTTAAATCACGTTTTCCAGCCATCCCAGCTCTTATCACCTCTCAACTCATTTGTTGTTACAAAGAATCTTCTACGCAAACTCACTGTATCTCACTCTTCTCTTCTCCGTCCTCCGGGATGTTCTCTTTTTCAAGCAATCTTATCAGTTTTTCACTGATTTTGTTGAAAAATTTATTGAGGCTTGTGTTCACTTCATTTAACTAAACTTCAAGATAAATTATTTGAAGGCAGTGTGGCCCCGTGGTTAGGGCGCTAGCCTTGAGGTCCAGAGATCCTGTGTTAAAGATCTGTTCTGACCACTTTATGAATTTGATCCTGGTAGACCCTGGTTCAACTTCTCTGCTGCACTTGATAATCGCCAACATGTTTGCCTCTGGCCAGTTGGGGTTCTTAACAGTTGTTGTTGTTGTTGTTTCATTGAATTTGTTTCATCGGCCCTTAAAAGCCCCTAAAGGGGAGAAGTCAATTAAATTTGTAAGTATTAGACTGCTTGCAGCCTCCGTTTTGTCTTACGCCTCAACTTGTGCGATACAAAGCAATGGTGAGTCACACTCAAGAATAGACTGGGGAGAATTGAAGCAAGGCAAGAAAAGGGAGACTCAAGACTCTGACTTCTTAGAATTTTTGGTACACCGTATGATGAAAAATCGCGATAAAACATTTCCTAAAAGCAAATTAAAAATTAGTAGACGTGCGCTTCTTTTTTGTATTATTATTATTATTATTATTATTATGACAGTGAAAACGTATGGATGCCATATGGATCCCTATCCAGCCAGCTTATTATTATTATTATTATTATTATTATTATTATTATTATTATTATTATTATTACTAGCTGTATGGAAGGACTGAAGAGGAGCTGGAGAGTTTGATATAAATTATGTTGTGCAGGTTTTTTTCATGGGAGGAGGAGGCAGTGTGGCCCAGTGGTTAGGGCACTTGCCTTGAGATCTGGAGATCCTGGGTTCAAGACACGTTCAGACCACTGGTCGAATTTGTTCCTGGTAGTTCCTGGTTCAACTTCCCAGCTGCACTTGTAAATAGCCAACTGGTTTGCCTCCAGCCAGTTGGGATTTAGTTGTGTTTCATTGGCCCTGAAAAGCCCCTATGGGGAGCCATCAACTAAGTATGTATTGTATTGTTTTGTATTGTATTGGAACATAGTGGGTTGGACAAGTGTGCTGTGTGCTATGTTGGTGCAATTGGAGGAAAAATAAGATGGTTTGAAGATTACTTCACCACGCCCTCTCCGAAGCAAGACATACAGTATGACATGTACTAACTATAAATCCAGCTATTGGTATGGGATTTTCCAAGGATCAATACTGGGCTTAACAATGTTTGTAGTATAGACCTGGGCTCGAAATTGCAACCAATACAGTACCATCTGAGACTGACTTTTTTTCTCTTGCAACTAAAATATCTGGAGGAGTTGCAAAATGCAACTAGTTCTCACCACTGCTATTAAAGTACTACCTGATGAAATTCACATCTTTACTATCTAAGCCATTTTAAGACAAAAACATGTTACAGTCTGTATGAGAAAAAGAATGATGTTTGCTATTTTCAAATATATATGCAAATATATATGCAAATTAGCCAAGGGATGACATCATAAACTCAACCAAATTTTGATCAAATATGGTGAAACAAGATATCTCAGCCAATTTGTATCAGAAAACCTTGATTCTTTGGAGTAGGATTCTAGTTGATGTGCTTCACAATATGAGCATACCAGTTTTGTCACCAAGGTAACATGCTGGGTTCTAGACCTCATATTAAAGGGTTTGCTGGCCACCTTTGGCATTCTGTTTTGATATTTGCCAGTGGTGCCTCATCTGCATGATCCTGCACACATAATTTAGACATGTTGGGTCGAGTTTGTGGCCTTGTTTTAAATGTTTTTCTAGCTTAAGATCACCAAAAATATTGAAATCAGGTTGGAGGAGACTGGAAAAGAGTGAGTTGCCAAGGGAACCAATTTCTTTATGGCCATAGGTGTGTTGCCTGTAGAGCTATTAGCCTACCAAGTTTCAGTGGTCTCTGCTGCAAATTGACTGAGGTAGCACTATTTATATACTACAGTAGATGTGATATTGGGTTGAGTGAATGACGCCATCATCCCTCTAATTTGCACATTTCACACATTTTTCAAACTTAAATATCTCCAGAACCAATGCAGATATTTCTAAAACTTAAAAAGCGTTTTTAATCTTTCCTGGAATTCTATATGATGAACCTAAAAATGCAAGGCATAAAAATTCAATCACAGTAGCACTTTAAGAAATATGGTAAAAGGGTTAGCAGTTGCCCCTTTGCCACAACTTTCGCTAAAATGAATAACAAAATGAAAAATTATTTTGTTTCTCGTCATGAATTTTGCTTCAATCTGAAGATATCCATGGGGAAAACCTGTAGCATACGTACATTAGGCTGCAAGCCAGCTTTTCAAAAATATCATTATTAATGACTTAATTTACACCACGCAGTTGTTAGCAGGCAAAGGATTGGTGCTCAATCTAAATAGATGCTGTTGCTGTTCAAAACAAGCAATTCACATTCTTTACATATTGAAATAACCTTGAGAGGAAAACCATTTCAAAAGAGTATCCAACTTTGGTTACCTTAGGAGTTACCACTTGGGAAGAACTTTTTATGAAAAGAGCTCATAAACTTAACCCAAAAGGATTAGGGTTAGATTTTTAGTGAAACTAGAAGCTCCAAGAAGCTTACACTGGGTTGCCTGTGGTACGCGTTACACAAAAAAGGAAGGCACTGAATTGGGCGGTATTGAACTGCAGCGTTCCAGTTAATTTTTTCAAGTGGGGCGTCATTAAGACCATTTGAGGGGTCACCCACATGTCGCGCCAGCAGAGGCTCACCAAAGTTCCTGAGAAACGTATCTATTTTGACTTCAGGGTGAACTATTTACACAATCGAGAGGTTGAGTGGCCATGTAATTGAAAATCTAAACATTAAGAAAGGCAAGCACAAAAGCAAATTAAAGAAATGGTTAAGTAAATATAAAGTTTGTTACTATCTGAATGTTTTTGGGTTAGAGTAAAGGGATATATTGTCACGCAACTTATGTAATTTCATGACACTCAAAATTCGCAAAAAGCGTGAGTTTCAGGTAAACAATCTTCGTACTAGCAAGTCGTAGCAATAAATTGGATTAACCAGGAAGTTAAAGAAATATTGTTGGCTTCCCAAATAAATTTCATATTACACTACAATGACAAAATCATTTGTCAGAGAAATAAAATTCCTGTCTCCTCGCGTATCACATTTCAACGCACGTATGCAAATTTGCTAACTCATTTTCACCGCGATTGTGTGGTTCCAGAAAATATCCATACCCCCACCACGGAAGACTTTTTGATTTGCACCCCCCCTCCCCCCAGGATTTTCCATTCCAGGGGGATGTTTGATGACCCCCCCCCCTCCCCTCAGGAATTTTCAAAATTTTTTTACTTATAAAAACGAAAGTGAATTAGTTACGTAATTGCGGTAGAATTTTATTACAACAGTGTAAACATTAAGGTTAACTTTTAGAAAAATATAACGCTTTGTTAAGCTCATTATTCAGCTAAACTTTTAGCTTGTGCGCTATCAACTTTGCAAAGCTTAAACATTTGGGTTGCACATCGACTGTTTCACGTTTTTGTGCGAACTTCGATGAGAACATTTCACTCGCTTAAACAACTTCGCAAACCATAGTAAATAAAACAGAAACTTACAAGGTTCCTTTTTCTACACATTTTGTCAGTTTCTTCAGGTTGATTCTTTAATATTTAGGGACCACACATGTTGACGCGGTAGGTTTCGTGAACGTCGTCACAAAGGCGATTGTTTTACAAAGAATATTATTGACACCAAAATAATCCATCATATTTGTAAACTTAGATATGGCGATTTATGTGCAGTCTTCAAATTTACTGACTCTCCAGCAGTCCTTCTCGCCGGTAAATGACACACAGCCTCACTGTTGCTTGCCTTTGAGCCACGGATGGAATCGAGAGGGCGAATCTTATTGTTTTTGCCGCGATTTACTTCCTCCAATGAGTAGTCAAACTCCTGTTTTAGAATTTCCAGTTTGACATAACGAACTGAACCTCAACAATCATTTCCCGAGGCCGCAATAAATATTGCGTTTACTCAAAGAAGAAAAAACTTGACTCCCGGTTCCTGTCCGTGCTCTAAATGCCACCCACAAAAAAGAAAATGTCGTTGCACGCAAGCGTTGAGATGGTGGGAACTTGCGTCTTATCCCATTTTCAATGAGTTACTACCCCCAGTAAAACATAAATCCTATCAAAAATGTGTTTACTGCATGTGAAGGTAGTGAAAAGTGATACTCAAGTGAACGGAAGTGTTGGTTGGATGAAAAAGAGACAAACGGAAGTGTTGGTTGGACGAAAAAGAGACAAAGCTGGAAGTCTGGGGACGAGACTCCAGTTGAGACCGCCATTTTAAATGTTTTGAATCCGTCCCAAATGAAAGACACATTGGTCTTAGCTTCGGGAGATTGTAGCACTAGCTAACTCAAAGAAAAACGAAAACATTGAAGCTAATAACATTAACTTTATCTCAAACTGACTTTTGTTTCAAAACATCGTCCGATAGTGTGTTTTGTGCCTCAGATCGATCGTATGTTGCTTTCAATGTTTTGTATGTGGTTTCGTGACCCTTTGGAAAAGTAGTTTCCCACGAAACCACCCTACCCCTTGGAAATTACTGCCCTTTAACCCCCCCTCTCCCTCGGAATTTCCAATGGTCTTCCGTGGTGGGGGTATGGATATTTTCTGGAACCACACATTCCCGCAAAAATTTTTCTTCTTTCAAATACATTGTATTAGCAAAAACATCATTTCTCATCAAGCATTGCATCTTTTATGTTCAAATAAAGATTTTTTAACAATCTATCTGCAGATATTTTTTCATAATTTAAATATTATGTCAAAATTTGCCCACAGTCAAATCACAAAAATAGCAATGCATGAAACAAATTTAGTCGCATTTACCTCTTTGTCGAATTCTAATGCTTAACACAGGAATTTTTAGTTATTGTAAAAATCTTTCTACATTCGTTAGCAATCATCCTTTCAAATTTCAGAGAAATCGACCGGTCCGTGAATATTTTACGAGTTTTTTTTAAGGGATGTCAAAAGGCCAAGTGAATGTTATGCATAATAGGAGACGTTCGCGAGATCAAGCGTTATAAATATTTTTTCACAAAATGTTCCTGAATCGTCAAGTATCACCACAGAAGACAAGAACATCATTTCAAAAGCTTATTCTATGCAAAAAAGTAGGTTCTGGAGGTAATTTTGAGAGTGGAAATCAAGTTTACACCACATGGGCTATTTACTTAAGTAAACACAACAGAAAGACGCTTACCTTATTTTGACATGAAAATGCAGCTTTATTATTGCCATAAAAACTATCCAGTTAAGCTTGCATATTACACAACATGATGAATTCATAAAGGCCACCTTTTCCAGCGACATATTTTTTGAAACAAACAACATATTTCCTATACCCTTCCTATTTCATTACGTGCGTGAAGACAAGAAACTCAATCGTGTCAAATTACACTCCGTGTCAAAAACGCAACTAAATAAATTTCCCACCAGTGTTCAGCATGAAACCCTTCACTCAAAACCCTTTCCTTGAATTATCAAGCAAAAATAGGGCAACAAGCTTTCTTTCAAATAATTTTTGACTAACAAGAATTGTGCAGAATTGCAAACAAATAAGCCAGACAACCGAGATCACAGATCCAATTTTTTCAATTCCTTCTCTGTCTTTGTCAAACCCATAAGTTACTAGAGAATTTTCCATTTGATTTCAGTGTTGTACAAAACACCACACTTGTAAAATATTAGAACTACAGCTGACTTTGATTACGGCTCGATGGGCAACAGATTGTTGTTGAAGTCCATTACTCGTCCCTTTTAGATTCCAGATTTGTTTTTTCACCACCTGTCTTGTTCCGTATCCAATTGACTTGCCATTATTGAGCTCCATAAGGGTATATTTTGTTTAAAGATCCACTAAAACACCATTCGCGTTACATGACTTTCGACGCCATTGCCGGTTAAGTTAATCATTCTACTGTGTCCACCAGAGAAATCTAATCATTTCCCACTACCCTCTCGATCCTAAGAAAATATGCGCAGAAGGCTCTATGCACAAAAACACCACTTAGCAGGGGAGTGACAGGCAAGACTTTCACTGACACGGAAAAAAAAAATAAAAATAATAAAACCAACAAATGAAACGCAGATTCCGACTGGGTTTGCCATACTGGCAACCCAGTAATAAGTAAATTAATTTGAAGTAGGTGATATAACTATAAATGCTAATCATAATTATTGAATGCCCAGATTTGTGTAGAATGTTTATTAAAAAATGAGCCTTACCGATACAGGCATTTTCAAATGCTACATTTTGTTAGCTTTCCAGTGGTATAATAGTTTCTTTGGGTTTCTTTAAAGCAACTCGAAAAAGAGCGATTTTCCAAAAGACACCCATGAAGGTTGACAGTGACCTTAAAGGAGAGGGTAAGAATATTTAAAAAGCAATATTCACAACACCAGTAGATTTAACAGAAGAAAAAAACCAAACACATACCATCTGCTGCCAGAGTATGACTGTCGCCACATGCAATAACAGAGATTGGAGACAAATCTAAGACAGTCTTGGGACAAACAACATCTACTGTGTCTCCACATCCAATTTGACCTCTGCTGTTTACTCCTACAGCTGCCACTTGTCCATTTGTAAACAAAAACACAGAATGACGAGCACCACAGGCCACTTCGGATACTTGACGATGTAGCAGAGTGTCCACAAACAATGGATGCAGCTATATTGAAGAGCACACTGTTATACATGTATTTATATAACTTGGATTGTAGAAATAATTGGTAGATGAATTAAATGAGAAAAGCTAGTTTTCATGACCTTAAAAGAGCAGACTGAGATATATTGGTAACAGAAAGACTATTTTAGGGACCAGTCATTATTTATGTAGAGGGGGTGGGGGGTGGGAGAAAAATGTCGGGCATGTCAAATTTTCTATGTGCCCCCCCCCCCTCCATTAGGGTATGCAAACAGCAAGTGATACCCCCTTATCTATCAATTATTTCAACCATGACGCCCCCTCTCCCACTACCACGCATCTACTAGCTCGATGTTTAGAAGGCCAGTGATAAAAAAATATTAATTATATTAATTATTATTAATATTAATTTTTGATAACCTTCGACTAACCTCTTAAATTACAAAATCAGTGTATCGTGTAGATCAGAAATTTTGCCAAGGATCTTTGAAGCTGCAAGACCGCACATGACTGAATGTGCATTTGAAGAGTACTTACATGTATTCAATGAGAGAAAAAAGAGATGGAAAACAAAAATCAAAATGGAAAAAATAGAACAAAAAGTTAATTATCTTTTGAGTAGCAATAATGATGCTTGCTATGGTAAATATTTGAACTGTCAATCAAGTGTCCTTCATTTTGATGTTTCCAACTGTGAGCGTGGAGTTAAGGAACTGTCATACTTGAAAGAAAAACTTATTTCAAGTTTTTATATTACTGCACTGTTTTTGTTAAAATCACAAGACATGATTAATCAATAGCAGTATAGCAGTATTTGAGTTGTAAAAGTTGTATTTAGTTAGTGAACTACTTTGAACTGCTAACTGAGGTCAGCATTATGAAGGATTTGGTGCTTCCTTCAAGATTCAAGTTGACTTCCTCCACTGGCTGGCTTTACAAACAATGTTATTGTGTTTTGTTTTTCAATTCACATGTTGAGGACACAACTACAAATGTCATGGTGTTAAATTACTGATCAGAGTATCAGTGTTTTAAATATCTTTATACTCCATCCTATCCAACTGGTTCACAAGTCTACCTTTCTTGAATTGACTTCTTATAACTCTTGCTGAATCATATGACCCCCCCCCCCCTCTTTGCTAATTTAAAATAGCATTGCCCCCCCCTCCCTATTTTTTCTCCCACCTTCCCCCTCTACATAAATAATGACTGGTCCCTTAGTGCATGTGCACATTGCTCTCCTCAGTAAGCTCAAATCACTTCAACCACATGTAAAGCTTGCACAATCTGATTATCACCCCCTAAAGAAAAAGATAGTGCATGTAAGTTACCTTGAACACATCTGAGGAATGGCTACCTGTATTGTTTGAGCAACAAGACATAAATTTTAAAAAAAGAATGTACATGTAAAGAGAAAATATTTTCAAGTATTACAGTAGTATTTAAAAGGTAACTGATTCCAGACAAAATTCAGCATACCTGATTTTCCTTGAAATCAGGTTTTCTAAAATCATAGCCCAACTGCCCACTGTAGTTGTTGCCAAAACTAAAACAGTCTCCCTGTTGCGTCCATATGAAACTGTGCCTTGTCCCACAAGCGATACCTGCCAACTTGGTACCTGATGATACAGCTAGGTGAAGTACTCTTGGTTGAAGGTTGGTTTCAGAGTTTCCCATTCCCAGCTGGCCACTGTTACTGTTTCCCCAACCGTAGATTTTGTTATCGTCTAAAATTAATAAACAAGATTAACAAGTAAAGGGGGATACAGCTCCACACTTCAGCATTTTGATCTACCCATGCAACACAAAAATATATTGGCATTAGTGCAAA